>NC_034599.1:91013505-91020008 GCF_900095145.1 Mus pahari
CTCCCAAGTGCTGGGATTAAAGGCCTGTGCCACCAGGCCCGGCTTATTATTTTTTATGATAGTATTTAACAGCCTCATACAGACTTTAGTCCAGAGAACACATCCTGCTTTCCTGCTGGTAAAGCCACAGTTATACTTCCCCTTCAGTGTATGTATGTTAGGCCCATCTGGGTTCCACAGAAGAAGCAAAGAGGGAGGAGTCCCTGGGAGAAAGTCATGGTTCAGACACAGAACGGGCTGTGTCCTCTCTGTCCTATGGTGGCTTCCATGGGACTGTGTGGCTTGGGATATGCTTGTTAAGACAGTGGGGAGTTATTATTAGAGTTGTGGAGCATGGCCCAGAGACATAGGAGAGGATGCTTCAGAGCAGGGAGGGCCCTGGTTTGCTAAAGGAATTAGAATAGGTTTCACAACTTAGACCAGATTTTTCTCAACAGGAAATGGAACAAATTTCTGTCTGTGTTCCAAGGAAAAATATTTACTTCAGGAAAAATACTTATTTCAAAAAAAAAAAAAAAAGAAAGAAAGAAAGAAAAGAAAAAAATTTGTATAAAACTTATCAATAAGCAGGCTATCAATAAGTTGATTATTATTATGTTATGGTGGATTGTCTCAAGTGGAGAACTCTGATACTCCTTCTAACTTGACACCTCAGTCTTGATCACATGTGGATATTTTGTTTCCTTTCCTCTGGGAATACCAGGCCCTCTGATCTCCTTCACTGGGGCCCACAGTAGGGGCTATGATGGAGAATCTCCCGACTGCCCCAGGCACACATTAACAACTGCCTTTACCAACCTTACCAATTGCTGCCAAAGCCCACTGCTATTCAGCAGAGGGTCAGTCAACAGTTAAAAGAATGCCCGCTCCTTCATTTCTCTTTTTTTAATTACTTTTTTTGAATGGGCACATAGTCATTGTATATACTGTACCAATGTATATACTATATACCCTATACAGTAATGGATTTCATAAAGATGGTGTCATACAAATGTATAATGTACCTTAGCCACATACCCCATACTGACTTAGCGTCCCTTCTCTCCTCATTGCCCAACAGTCCTCTCTGTTCCTCTAGATAATTTTGTATCTACTTTCATGTTGTGTGTGTTGTATATGTGTGCTGTGTGTATATGTGTGTATGTTATGTGTGTATGTGAATGTGTGTATTGTGTATATTTGTGTATGTATGTGCTGTGTGTGTTGTATATGTGTGTTGTGTGTATATGTGTTATGTTGTATGTGCATGTGTGTTGTGTATATGTGTGTTGTGTATATATGTGCCTATGTTGTGTATGTATGAGTTTAATGGTCCCACCATGTCCAGAAAACAGTATAGCCCAGTCCTTTCTGACCTGTGGTTCTCACAATCTTTTCATCGACTTGTCTGTGATAGTCACCAGCCTTGGAGTGGAGCTCTCCCATTTTTGCTTGAGCATTCCACTGACACTCTCTACCCTTGACCAGTTGTGAGTTTCTGTGCTAACTAACCACCATCCATTGCACAAGGAAATCTCTCTGAGAGGGTCTGACAGCCATAATAATCTATGGGTAAAGAGATATAAATCGTGGAAGATATTGATATGATATCCATTTAGTAGACTAAAAATAGTACGTTCATCCCGAAGCTTGTGTTCTCCCCAGTCAAGGGTTCTAGTCAGAATTATAGAACCAAAAATTTTTTCAATGATATGGCTTTAAATCCAATTGGTAACCAGCTGGTTATCCCAACATTAACTATGCTACTACTGAAGCCATGGGCATAGCTTCCCATACCTTTCACTACTGTAGACCTATTCATAGTTAGGTAAGACTTTTGATGACCATCCTTCCCAGCAACCTGCAAGTACCTTGTAGGACTAGGCAACCTAGACAATGGGAAGAAGATTTTTGGTCAGTACCAACTTGATCTTTCCATATCAAGTCACCAACATGTGCCACAGTGAAATATTATTAGACACAAAGAAAAACAAAATAAAAAGACTTTCATGTAAAAAATTTTCACCAAGAAATCCCATTTTGGGGTTGCCCACACTGACTGATATCTCTTACTTTCATTTTTGTTTCATTTTCCATGTTTTTTTTCTTCCTTTACAAGAAACACAAACAGAAACAAATCATAATCCTTTGGCACAGCCAATTGATAGTGACTTCTAGGCATATTTATTCTCAATTTCCTTCTAGTAACCTTTTTCTGTTAAACATCAGAGAGCATAGCTTATGTTTGATTCTGTACCTGAATCTGTATTTCACATTATAAGAGCATTTTCTTATCTTATTTAAGACTTCCTTCTAGCATTATTGTGAAGGGTATATAATATCTCATCTGATGGATATGACAGTTGTTCATAACCTGTATCCAAACGGTTGAAATGTAGGCTGTTTCCAACTTCATACAGCTATACATAACACTGAGATATTTTTAAGCTATCTGACAAATGGGTGATGAAATCCTAAAAATGGATACGCCGGGCATGAACACACTATAAAGTTTGTGCTGTGTTTTTGTAAAGACACAGCTTCCCCTTCCTACCTTCCCAGCAGATGTATTGTCAAACACACCACCATTTCAAGATAGAAGACAAGAGACTCAGGACACTAGGACGAGCATCCAGTTCCAGAGGCAGCCAGTAGCCACAGCCAGGAAGACCCAGTGCTCAGGGTTGGGCAACCCAGAGTAGATGAATTAAGACCCAAGAAAGCATCAGCCCTTGAGCTGCTCAGATGAGTTACCCTCCAGGTACCCTTCAAGGGGACTGTGACCTCCACTGAGGTCATCTCCAATGCCACTCTGGGATCACACTCTGCTCAATATGGCTAGAACTCATGTCCTTGGTTATGGGCCCAGGCTTGGAACTGGAGACTGTCAGAAAGGAAACCAGGGCTCGTGCTTGCTACCTAGATGTTCTTGGCTCCTGCTGGTCCTAAACACCCAGCAGCAAACACGTGAGAAATCTGCCGTACTCGCCTCTCCGTTCCCTAGGATGGGGGAAAGGGGTGGGGTTTGTTGGGATTTTCAGTTAGCACTGGACATGAAGATAGGAGTGGATTGGGATGTGTATCCCCAAGAGGCTGCTAAACCAATACTAACAGTCAGTATTGGTGGATGACGATGACCCACAAGCAGAGTTTACAAGAAAGTTGGCAGATGTGGAGGTGTGAATTAAAGTCACACTGATCACTTGGGGAAGGGAAGAAGGGGGGAAGGGGAGAAGGGGGAAGGGAAGAGTAAAGACAAATACCTTTGAGGGTCTCTTATAGACCAAGCAATTCCACATACTTCGGCCCACCAAATCCTGGCGGCACTGTGGAGAGCTAGTTATTCTCATTAATATTAGAGAACAAACTGGCACATTGGGAGGCTATGAGACTCACCAAAGGCTTTTCAGTCAGGGGTTCTGATCCCTACATAGGTTCTTTCTGGGTTCTAGTCTCTAAAGAAATCTCTCCTGTCAGATCCTCCACTGCCTACCTGGCGCTTTCCTCTTGGCTAATTTCAGATGCATAATCCGATGGTCTGTGAGAAAAGTCATGGATCTCTGGAAAATGGGTATGATACCCCCAACAGTAAAGAAACACTGTAGCTTGGTTCCTCCCTCCCCTACACTAGCAGCTGGGAGCTTCTGCCTTTTAGGAAGGCTCCATGAATTCAGGAAGGCTGCGAACCCTGGGCTCATATAAACCATGTTGATAAAGTACCAGAGGCACATGCAGCCTTGCTTCCTTTTCTCCAGCAGGATCAGATCTGATGCCTTTGCAGTTTGCTGGGCATTTAAAAATGTCCTGCAGGGAAGGTATGGGATGTGAAAGATAATCTGGAAATCTCTCTCTCTCTCTCTCTCTCTCTCTCTCTCTCTCTCTCTCTCTCTCTCTCTCTCTCTCTCTCTCCTCTCAGAGCACTTTTGCTTCCTGATATTTGTAACTTGCTAAGAGTTACAAATAAGTGAGGTAGATAATAGAAGACGCTGGACTGAAAGGCCTGCAAAGGAGTTGAGTTTTCAAGTGAAGCCTTGGCAGAGTGCCCTAGGCTTTCTGGAGGGACACATTGAGACACCAGCAGAGAGAAGCCCAGGCTGACAGGCAGAGGGAGATGGTATTTGGATAAAAATGTTCCCTTTCTAATGAGGCCTAGGTAGTCATGACACCATTCTCATGCTTGCGAACCTCCCTTCTAGAAGCCTTCAGTATATGGTGTTGGTCTGGGTAACTTCCTTTCTGCCAGTTAAAATACTGCTGAGATACTGGGTAAGTCCCACAGCTGGCTTGTTGTCCCAGACTTTCCTTCTGGTAATTAAACTGTGTAAGAGACAGTAATGTAACTGTGCTCTTGGCAAAGAGATGAATCAAGCAAAAGTTGTTTAAAACAGCATAAAAGGCAAATAACAAATCCAAAATCAAAACTGGTGAGATAAAAATAAAGCTCAAAACAAATGTTGAACGCGGCGGGAGAAGTGGATAAAGTATGACCCGGGCATAACGGTTGAAGTGAGACAAAGGAGGCTTGAAAAGCCTTAAGTCAGCAGAGCATGGTTAAAAAAATGGGAAACCGAGGGAGCAGAATGAGCGCTAGAGGAACACAATCTACAGACTCTAAAGCTAGCAGAAACAGGCAATGAAACAAAACAGAAAATGCCAGAGCTCATGTGGCCACGAGGTGAATGCTTGAGGCTGAGTCCCAGAAGCATACCATAGCCTCAGCAGCTGAATTGGTCATTGATGTTGCACAGACCTCCTGCTCTGTTTTCCCAAGAGATCCCAAGAATGTGTGGCGATCCCCAAAGGTCAGACAGCAGGCCCCCTATGTTCCTCCTTTGGGCTCTCTCCTTTAGTGGGTGCCTCCCCCCATCCTAGCTCTGTTAGTATAGAAATCTGTCTCACGTTTCAGGTGGAAACTGAGCCAGACCATCTGGTCCCTTTCAGCTCCTTAGCTACACTTCGTGAGCAATAAGGAAAAGTGCAGGGCCATGTGCATATAGTCTGCTCGACTCCAAGAATTAAGATTCAAAGCTGTCATCCTAGATGAGGAGGCGAGAGGAAAGGCTGAAGATCCTGTCTGTCTGTCTGTCTGTCTGTCTGTCTGTCTGTCTGTCTGTCTGTCTGGAAGTCTGCAGTATGCACAGAGGCTTAGAAGTCGCCTGCATGGCTACAGGAAATGACGCGGAGGTAAGAGAAGCACCCATCTTCCTTGTCTCCATCCTTACCAAGGTGGCAAAGAAGGAAGGCCTGGTGACTAGCAGTAAGCAGGCAACAAGGAGATGCACATTCAAGCAGGGAATTCCCATCATGCTCAGAAAGAGCAGACACATACCTATGGAAAACGATCATTTCACGTATACAAGAGAATAGAATTACTTAGGCTTTCTACTTCTTATGTCAATTTTGACACATTTAACTTATGGAAAATTTCTCCTGTCACTGGTCTTCAAATTTAGTGTCAAAAGTATTTGCACCACATCTTATTATCACATAACACCTGATCTCCACCTTCCTCATTCTTGCCATGCAGAATAGAGGGCTTGGATTAGTTTATATTGTTCAACACCTTTGTGCTTTTATAAGCATAAGTTTATTAACAGAAAGCCCAGAGAGTAAAAAGTAATAAAATAGCAAAGAAACATATCATAGAGACCCATTAGGGCAGAAAAAATTAAAATGCTCATGCATGTTAGCTAGCAACAGGAGAACACGGCAATACCTTGCATGACCTGTTAGCAGTCAGTTTTGTCTGGGCTTTCGGTGAAGAGCCATTGGCAGTGTAGGGAATTGAGGAGGGGGGTGAGAGGTGATGGTTTGAGCCCAGTCACTAGACATGGGTTTATTGCCTTGTTGTCTGCTAGCAGATGGAAGGTCAGAGGTCAACCATAAGAAAGGACCAGAGAATCAAAGGCTATGATGTGAAATCCGGGGGTCACATTCCAAAGCCAATGGGGTTTCTGATAGCTCTGGGGATGCTGTTTTGTAGGTAGAACTTTCTGCTGGGGAGCAGATGGAAATCAGGCTGGGACATGGAGAAGAAGAATGTGCTAGAAGCTATCTGGGTTCAGGGACAGATAACACAGTAAAGTTGAAGAGAAAGGACAGGAGCCCAACGGAAGGAAGATGGTAGCTCAGTCTGTCAGGAAGGGCTTGGAGAATTCTGGAAGGTATGAATGGCTCCTTTAGCACTTCTGTGTTGGCAGAAGGGCCCTTCCTCCTTGTACTGATCCCTTTCCCTACTGGGAAGATGAGCTCCACTCTGCTCTTCCAAGAAGCTGCTGTACCTTCCTGATTTACAGTTGATAGAGGTCTGTGTGAGTACTCCTTGAGTCAGAGGGACTGATTGTCAGTGTCCCTTATATTTAGAGGACTATTTCCTGCAAAGACAGTGTTCTGGATGGCTAGCCCCACATCTGGAAGCAAGGAAAAATAGAAGGGGAGATTTGTGCTGGATTATGGTCTCTACTTCTGTTTGATGAGACATACAGAAACACACACACACACACACACACACACACACACACACA
>NC_034599.1:91020858-91117563 GCF_900095145.1 Mus pahari
GTGCTGGGATTAAAGGCGTGCGCCACCACGCCCGGCTGAGACATATCTTTTAATCAATTTTTTTTTCCTTTCAAAAACTATGCAACGCTGATGTGGTGCACAGGGAATGGAGGCAAAACATCAGAAACCAAGCCTGTCTGTGAGATTGAGATGGCACCAGGAAGCTTCTCTCTTGGGCACTCTACCATGAAAGCAAATGTACCAAGTAGTTTGGGGATAGACATAGGAGAAGATAGGAGGGAGTCTATAAAAGATGACATCTCACTGGGAAGCTGGGGAAAAATGTTCCAGAAACACATCTACAAGAGCTAAGTCTTGAAGCAAGACCAGCAAGGTAAAAGCATAGGATGGCTTTGGAGATAAGAACAACATGGAGGTGTAGGGTCCAAGCAGAGGTGCTCTCAGCATCTGGATGAGGAGCACGGATTCCATCCTGGATTCTGGAGGAGCTGTGTAACTGAGGACAAACCCAAGTGTGGGTAAGCAGGTAGAGCTCTGGTGAGCTAAGTCTCTGCTATGCCCTTTAGCTCTGGGACTGGTCAGGGCTAGGGTGAGCCTCCTTCATATGTATCCAGATCTATGAGAGTACCATGTCACCCACTTATAAGCCCCATTGTGATACAGGGGTTACTTGCTTGGTCCCTTTAGTATCCAGGAATATCAACTTTGTAACAGGACAAAAACTCTGTCCAGGGAGAGTAGGCTCTGATCAAATATTTCTGAGCATTGTTGAATGATAACTGATTTGTTAGAGATATTCTGGAATTAATGATTGTGTAGCCCTAGGCTAGTTCTATAATCTCCCCGAGTTCAACTGACATTGGGGATTTAATTTAATTTCCCTCTTGGGCTCTCTTCAGAAAGATTGCATGGGGTGATGGGTATTTGAGCCTAAACTGATATACCATTTGTCCAGACACAAGTGGCCACCCAGGAAAACTGTGGGCTCATTTGCAGAGGATTCCAGAAGCATACATTTACATTCCTAAAGAAGTCATTGTGGAGTTTTTAATGTGTTTGTTTGATTGCTTTTCCAGAGCTGCTATAGCAAACTACAAGTGGTTTAAACAACTCGTGTTTCTAGAGGCTTGAAGAAAGAGATAAAGATATTGGCAAGGTTGACTCCTTCTCAGACCTGTAGAAAAAGCATTCTATGCCTTTCTTGAAGTTTCTTGTGTTTCTCACAATGTCTGGGTCTCTGCTCTCATCTTCCCATGATCCCTTTCCTGAGCGCAACTGTGTTCATGGTTCCCTACTTTGTAAGGATGCCCATCATGTTGGGTTAGAAGCTCAGTCAGAGTTAGGGTGACTTCACCTCTTCCAATTATACTTGAAATGAGACCATTACTCCAGATGGAGGCCATTTTCAGAGATCCTTAAAGCTAGGACTTTGGTACATGGGTTTTAGGAGTCACAGAGGGAAGATGACACGGTTCCTAGGAGACCATGAGACACTTTGTGAATGCAGAACCATCAGTGGTTTGTAGTCCATATTATGCCAGTGGTAAGGACAGCTTTGTGGGTGGTAGACATGTGGTCTATTCCCAATTTCTATTATAGGGGTCTTATTGATACTGAAGATTGACAAGCCCCGGAGAAACAGGTTGGTGTAGAAAAATGCCCAGTAGTGGCTAGTTCTTAGCACAGGACTGACTAGTCTCTATTGTAGCTCACAACCAGCTCTCCCCAACCTTGTGTTCTGGCTGAGTAAGTGTTCCCTCTGTCCCTTGGCAGACTTTTTGCCAAGGTTGGAAACCATGTCGCCTGGGCCCAGCCATCACTCTTAAACTCAGCCGCCAAACCCCTTGCTTCTGAAGCCCCTCAGACCCCTGAAGGTGCCTGCCACAACTCCAGAAGTTCATTCTCAGGGCCCCTGGAGGGCATCCAACCTCTCACCTGGCTCCTGTTATGTTTTAGCATGTCTGTGCCAGGGGAATTACCTGTGAAATATGTCGCCTCTGAGAAGTGAGAAAATTCCTGCAGAAGGTGTTTGCCACAAGGACAGCAAAAAGGTGTTGTTTCCACTTAGCAGGTGTTTAAATTTTTATGAGACACAAACTTCATGGAAACCACGGGCCTTCAGATGGGTGTTTGATAGACAGAGTCACCATACTCTCCCACAATGTCTCTAGAGGTGCATGTAGTATGTTTTGTTTGGCTAAGTCAGAGCATATTCTTGGGTTCTGATGGAAGAAGAGTGCTTCTGGGCCCAGGATGGACCCTGCTAAGAGCTGGCCTGCAGAAATAGCTGTTTAGTACCCAGAAGACAATTCAACCTTGAAATGTGTATTTGTTCTTACAGGCAGAATGGCTGTCTGTTTTGTAACTGTGTGTATTTCTCACTTAAGATAAAATCTGGACCGCCTGCCTGAAGGCATGCTGGGTAAATAAAGTTCTCTTTGGCCAGTGGAATTACATTAAGGCTTCTTCCTCCCCACCTCCATCACAACACCATAACCATATCCTAGAACTACCAAAGCAGTGTCAATAGGTTGTAAGCTCTCCACAGTAATTATCTCTGTCCTTCTCATGTGTATTCACAAGTTTCTGCCAGATAGGTATAACACAGAGTTGGGGGAAGTGTAAAGGCTGAATATAAAGCCATCATGCACCTTTGTCCTGGTGGTAAGGCAGAGCCCAGGCTTTTGATCTTGGACTACACTCCAAGCCCAGGATTACTGGTCCTCAGAAGACGAAGCTCCTCAGAAATCCTCCCCATTGGCAGAACAGAAGAACCACAGTGAACATGTGACCCCCAACACCCCATGAAAGTAATTCTTAGTCACTCCCTGAACATATATGTGTTTTCACATTTTGCTACCCATGAAGTACAGGTATATAACATAGAATGAACCTCAGCAATAACTGCTGGAGGACCTGTTGTCTGCCCTGCATAGGGCTACTCATAGGGCCATGTGTGTACCTGCGCAAACATAATGTTCTTTTATCTGTCATTAGTTCCTGGTGGGTAATTCAGGACCAGGTAGCACTAAGTGAAGTGGTTGAGTGAAAGATGCCAGTTGAGGGGAGAGGGCTATGACCACAGCAACACCAGTGCTGGTTCTGAAATACACCGGGTACTATTTAGCTTTAAGAGATGTAGCCAAACAGGAAATGAAGGTATACACTGGCAAATCTTCAGAGGTGTTTTCTTTGTATTTTTGTAGATGTGAAATCTCCTATATTCTAAATGTTGAAAAGCAATGAAAACTTAAGACATTAAGACAAAGCGAAGGCATATGTAGCATTCAAGTTAGACATGCCAAATGTTCATGCTCCACTTGAGAGCTCAGAGGATGGTAAGCGCATGGCCTAGGTGGGCTCAGTCTACACATCCTGTGATGAGTCACATAATTAGCTGAAGCCACTCCCCAATTCCCAGTGAGGTCAGGAAGCTGGTGTTCTTCAGTTGCTTGTTACACATGGTAAGGAACAAAGTTCATCACGACCTGTGACATGAGATTATCTTCCATTCTTGAGTCTGGGTTTAAGGTGGCCATTGAGGAATGGCACCCAAGACAATTAGATGGTAAGCTAAAACAAGTGAAGTGACCAAGATGTAGTTCACAAAGTGATAAATTATTCTTGATGGGAACAAAAGGTCCTAGATGTGACTCAGTCACAGCATATCTACTCTGTAGCCAAAAATTCATTTATTTAATAAACAACGTCTGAACCTCTGCATGAAGTGCACACTGTGGCACAGAAGAAATAGCAAGCCCTACCATGAGAGTCCACTACCACAGAGAAGAGCAAACAGTAAGCTAAAATGCTGCAATTATACACAGCAAGGGAGACCAGCTAACCAGGACACTGCAGGGAGCTTCCTTGTCTTGTTTTTCCAGCTGCTTTTATTTTAGAGCCAATCCAAACACTGCAAAGAAACCAATGATGATGATAATATATTTTTTAAAAAATCTGAAATTTCCACATCAATAAAACAAAAAAACAACCTAGCAGTCTGGGTGCTCTGAGAGCAAAGGTTTTAGCACAGAGGTATTTCTGTTATGGTGTCCGCCCACTTCTCCAGCCTAAATACCCACAGTCTTGCCATACCAACGCCTTGCAGGCCCAAGTCCCAACTGGTTTGTTCACATCATAGTTCCTCTTAGTCTTTGTCTGGCTGCAAGTTGCAGATCCAGAACATAGGGCAGGTGTAGGAGAGGCTTGGCGGAGATAAACTACGGGGTATGGGGAGAGTGAGGGGTATAGATGTTACTGTAGGCCTGAATGGGGATGAGGAGGTGGTTTCAGATCCCTGAATGGGCTCCAATCCCTGCTTGGCTCTAGTGGACTGTACCAACTGTAATCTGCAGGCAAAGAATCTACCAAAGGCTCACTGCCGAGAGTGTGGAGCAGGCAAGAAAGGTGAGAAGGACTCTGAGAGACAAAGAGAGCCCAGGGCACAGTCACTAGTCATTTAGCATCCAGTCATGCCTCTCATCTGGAGGGGCTCTGTGGGTTATCGCTACCATCTAGGCCAATATAATTGCCCTTCCTCTGTTCTCCTAGAGTTAAGGGACTGGGTTGTGTCCTATGCTCACTGAAGGTGTGTAGAGTACATGTGTGGATAAATGGTTGTATCTGGTTATTCCAAGGGGTTGGTTCCAAGGCTTCCAGAAGATAACAAAACATACAGGTGCCTTAGTTCCTTATCACACAGAGGGATAGTTTGCTGGTTATTATTATTATTATTATTATTATTCAACTTGATACAAGTTAGAATTATCTGGGAAAACCAAACCTCAACTGAGAAAATGCCTCTATCAAATTGGCCTTTGGTCAAGTCTGCAGGGGCACTTTCCTGATTAATGATTGATGTGGGAGGGCTCAGCCTTCTGTGGGTGGTACCACCCTTGGGTAGGTGGTCCTAAGCCAAGATGAGAAAACCACAGAGGGCAAGCCAGCAAGCAGCACTCTGCAACGGCCTCTGCTTCAGTTCCTGCCTCCAGCTTCCTGCCTTGAGTTCCTTCCCTGACTTCCTTCAGTGGTGGTCTGTGACTGGGATGTTAAAACCAAAAAACCTTTTTCTTTTTCAAGCTACTTTTGGCCATGCTGTTTATTATAGCAACAGAAAGAAAACTAAGAAAGGCAATATTTGCATATAACCTGCAAACTTTAAATCATTTCATAATTGCTTATACTACCTAATACCACATGAAAAAATAACTATAGGTAAATACTTCTCATATTATTTAAGGGATAATAAAAAGAATAAAAAGTCTGTACATGTTCGGTCTAGGTACATTTCCACCTAATATTTTCTATGAGTTGTTGTTTGAATCCACACATACAGAATCAATAGATACAGAGGCTCGCTTTGTCCACTTACATTACCAGTGACTCCTCAAATTTAAGCAATATATAAATTGTATTCTAAGATTCTGGTTTAGGTTTTGTGGTCAGAAGGGCAGATTTGTTTCCCTCTTCCTCCGTGGTGACATGACACGGGCCATGCCTGCCTCCTCCCAAGCAAGGACATTGCTGTTACTACAGGTATGTTTGCTGGGCTTCACTCTGATCCAGCCTCTGGGAGAGAACTGACAAAGAACAATGAAGTAGCTACCTCCATCTAGCACTGCAAAGGCAGCAGCTGAGACTCGGAGAGTGTTCCATGCTACAGATACAGAAAGAGGAAGGATCAAGCCGCGAGTCAGAACGATAGGTAGCTGGTGCATTTAAAAATGCTGTCCCAAGGTTGTTTGATAAGACTTCAAGTAATAATATTATATATCTACCTATAATGATGTAAAACATAAACATATATAACGCAAACAGTTATGCCACTTCGGAAGACAATGCTCCCTGCAAAACTAACATGCAAACAAACAAAACAAAACAAACACCCCCCCCCCNAAANAAAAAAAAAACCTCCACAAACCCAGGACCAGGCATGAAGGACTTCTGTTCAAGTTATTGGTCAGGGCAGTCCAAGTGCCTCCCCAAATAACCTCGATGACGGCTGTTAGCCTTGGTTGCCTCGCAGAGGTTGAAGGTAAGTTCCTACTGCTGAAGACACTGCACACTTAGGACACAGGACTCAGATGGCTTGAGCTGGATGCAACCCAAAGCCCCCTTCCCACAGTCCAGCTTCCTTAGTACCAGAAAGTCCTCTGCAAGCTGTAAGGAGAGGGAGGCCATCACAGTCCCACGCAGGTGTGATGGTTGTGAACGACATCAACCAGCGTGGTCAGATATCCCTCAAGGGTTAACTGGTACTAATGTCTTGGTGGTGACCATCAGCCATCTAATAGGACGGAAGGTCTGTGCAAAAGGAGGGAAAGGCTGCCTGGTACAAGAGACCTAATGCAGAAGAGAATATACTATTATCACTATACTTTCTACCAACGTAATTCCTAACTACATCCTAAAATATGTCCTTAAACGCCCAAAGTATAACACTCATCCTTCATCAAAGGAGCTTCTCCTTACAGCACATGAGGCCACCACGGAAAACCACGACTGGACACAGATCAACAGCTCGTTGGGCGCCCAGCCTCAACAGGTACATCTTCATCTAAGGCTCAGGGAACATCAGGGGAGAGGGGGTGGAAAACTCGTAAGAGCCAGAGAACCAGGGAGTATGCTGTGAGGCTGTGTTCACTAGAAACGGCTGCCTAGACAAGCCCCGCACAGTGACAGTATTAGTAGACATGCTAAAACAGAAGGGGGAACACTTACGGAACCCTGCCCACAAAGAACTGCAGGTAACTGATCAATGAAAAGAGAAGGAAGATTAGCTTTTCTCGGGGATGAGCCACTAACTGGTTACCTAACACAAAGTGGTTGATTCTGAAATCATATCCACACAAATAATGAAAATGGAATCAGTAGGTTATGTTTATTTGTCTATAATCTATCTATCTATCTATCTATCTATCTATCTATCTATCTATCTATCTATCTATCTATCTATCTACCATCTATCTATCTAACAATAATAATCAAATAAAAAAGCCATCAATTGGAGTAGGGTACCTGGGAAGGGTTTGAAGGAAGGGGCACAGGAGGGGTTGGAACTGAAAAAGGAAATATGATATAAAATGATATAATTATATTTTACTTTAAATATATGCAAATTAAAATAAATGCTACAGAGCCCATGACCTTTGCACTCACACATACAACAAACAACACGAACACATGACATACACTTAGGAAAACAGTGAAAGTAAGGTAGTTTCCAAGTTGTATGATTCTAAAGTTCCAGATACATTTCCTATAGCATACCTTTTCTACTTTAGGGTGTCCTGCAACTCTGTTGGGGCACCAGTGCGCCTATGTTCCATCAAGCCCTAGAATGGGTGGATAAACACCCCTCCCCCTCTCTCTCTGAGCATGTGCTCACACGTGTGCATGCACGTGCGTGCATGTGTGTGTGTGTGTGTATGTGCGTGCGCACGCACTCACACAGGGGGGAGGGCTCAGCATCCAGCTCTTAACCACAAAGTCTACAGCGGTATGCTTCAGAGCGTTGCTGAGTCTATCTGTGAAGGCTGCCTGGATGCCACCTTGTGCCAACTCTACTCTGGAGTGGCCTATGAGCATCCTTTTCATGCCCAGCACTGAGGGCATCTCATCTCCAACATTTTGTACTTACTGCCTGGTCCCTGAGTCTGAAGAGAAAACATTCCAATATTAACTATCACCATTAGAGACACGGAGGTTAAGCCCTAGGCTGGCAACACCCAGGGGAATGGAAGAGAATGGGAAGCACCGGTGAGAATTGTCAGTAAACAGGGCTCTTCCTCTTGTGGTCCTTAGCATTTCTGCCTAACACCAGCCCTGTGGAGGGCGCAGCCTATTGCCTGTGTTAAGTGTTTTGGTTCCAAATTACACATTTTTCTTTATAAATGTTTGGCTCCTTCCTTCGAAAGCGTTTTTTTAAGATAGAAGGAATCCTGTTTCTTCTGTGTTGGCTCATGATCAGTTTCAGTGGGGAGGGCAATGAGGCTGTTCACTGGAGATGTGGGCTGCAGCCTCCTGTGAAGAGCCTGTCCTTACTCTTTGCTGGTGTCTCCATGGACCAGTGTGGCGTTTTAGCACAAACCTGAGTTAGTGGATTCTCGGAAGAGAGAGAAAGATTGGAGACACCGTGATCATTCATTCTGAGAATCAGCATGTTGGGGTCGCGTGTGTGTGTGTGTGTGTGTGTGTGTGTGTGTGTGTGTGTTGTGTGTTGTGTGTTTTGTGTGTGTGAGAGTTGTATGTTTGAGTGTGTGTTGTGTATGTTTTGTACATGTGGTGTGTGTGTGTGTGTGTGGTGTGTTGTGTGTGTGAGAGTTGTGTGCTTGTGTGTGTTGTGTATGTTTTGTGTGTGAGAGAGCTGTGTGTTATGTGTGTGTGTGGTGTGTGTGTGTGTGTGTGTGTGTGTGTTTGTGTGTGTGTGTGTTGTGTATGTGTACACATATGTACCTCTCTCACATTTGGCAGACTTCAGAGCAGGTTGTCATAGAAATTTGGGGAATAAATTTGAAAAGCCTCCTGTAGGTTCATGGAGATTTTTGACACTTGGAGAACAAGGTGGTGCCATGACAGGGTTTCTCTGTGTAGCCCTGGCTGATTTGGAACTAACATCATAAACCAGGCTGGTCTTAAACACAGAGATCTGCTTGCCTCTGCCTCCTGAGTGCTGGGATGAAAGGTGTGTGCCATCACACCCAACCACAAAGTTCATGTTTTCTAATGCTTCATCCTGAGATAATTTGGGAAGCCTGATGAACTTTTAGGGGGTGGAGTCTATTACTCTGGCCCCACCCTATGGCATATTTTCTGCTTCCAGGCTGACTTTCACAATATAAGCAGGGGTATCATTCTCCTTACAGCGGAGACTGAGACACCACACCACAGGTCTTCCCTGGCACCACAGACTGAGGTTCCCTAAAACCTTGAGACAACAAGTCTTTCCTCCTTTAAGTCGCTTCCATCAGATGCACTGTCACAGAGACGAGAAAAGGAGCTAATGCGCAAGGACACCACCATCTCTCCCTTCTGGGCTGCCTTAACGTTTGCCTAGCTAGTGGAAACACAGTTACACGTGCAGGGGAGGCTTCTGGCTCAGGAAACACAGGCCTCCTCTGGACAATCACACTGAGGAAGTGTCTGGAGTCGACTCCCC
This sequence comes from Mus pahari, assembly GCF_900095145.1. NCBI lineage: Eukaryota > Metazoa > Chordata > Mammalia > Rodentia > Muridae > Mus > Mus pahari. The sequence goes on from NC_034599.1 coordinate 91,029,977, forward strand.
AAGCAGGAGGAACACACAGTCCTGGGGTTCTCCTCTCTCCAGCCCCAGGGTATGGACTTGCATCTTGTGTTCTAAGTTTCCCAGGCCCATGAGAAATCATTACGAATCATAAGCAAAGAGACAGTTTTCTTTCAAATATGAAACTTTCTGTCCTCATCTGTTATGAAAGCACCAGGGTTTAACCATGCTGTGGGTTGTCAAGGAAGGTATGTAGGTGCAGTGGAGGGGGGTGTTGTATGTCTTGGTGTGAACTTTTCACCTTTCACACAGACTTCCTCTAAGGAGGATCATGGCAGCCTCACTGTCCTCCTTGGAGATCATATATACCTTATATACCATACATACTAGATTATATTTACAAAGATAAAGGGCTTTGTAAATACAACTGTTTTCTTGTTGATTAACTTCTATAGTTGCCTGAGCCACTTCCCATTTTGCTGGTACTAAGGAGTTTTGGCTTTGGGGCCTGAAGAGTGAAGGAATGTAGCTTACACTGTAAACTGCTTCTTCTAACATAAGCTATGGGGGTGGCTCAAAATGTCCTCTTGGAGACTTAGAATCGGGATTCGAGACAAGCATAGGAAAGTAGGTTACAGAGACCCTTACTGGCGACACACATATGAAGCTGACTGCATACGAGGTTTTCTGGGGACTGGCTGGAATTTGTCCCTTTTGATGTGCAGATCTGAGGACCAAGTGAGCTCAGGTCCAGTCAGCCAAGTGTCAGGGCCAGACTGAAGCCCGGTTAGGGTTTATGTTGCCCAGCTCTCCTCATCTTTCTGGATTCGCTCTTGGAGTGACACACTTGGTCCTGCTGATCTTCAGCTTTCCTGTCCCCAGTCCCCCCCTTACCAGCGCCCCTCTTCAACGCCCAAGGCTGCTTGTTTTACACGGAGGCTTGGATAACTTCCCATCATCCTTAGCATAAAGTCTCAGACATCCTTGCCCTTCAGGGTGTCTTTGCTCGACATCCCACCTCTGCCCTGCCACGAGAGGAGGTCTTGGAGAAATGTCAACGAAGGACAGACAGCAAGTGGCTCTCAGGTCCCTCCGACTGTCAGGCATCGCCACTATCAGGTGCTCCAGAACCCAAGCCTCTGCTACTCCACTGGTGTGGACATGTTGATCTCTTTATATCCCTTTTAGCAACTTCACTGGCGAGTCATTTACATACTCCAGTATTCATCCATTGCTCAGTATTTTCAGTAAGTTTAGAGAGTTGTGCAGTTGTCATAATCCAGCTTCAGAACAATGCCTTCATGCAAAAAAAAAAAAAAAATCCCCTGTGCACTTCTATAGTCGCATTCCATCCCACCCCAGGCAACCACAGGACACAGATCAGCTTTCGGGTTCTGTAAATTTGTTATTTCTAGATATTTCAAACGGATGGATTTTATTCAATATCTACTCTCCTGTGATGAACTCATTTTATATGGCTTAAAAGTTTTTGTGATACATTCATCTTGGACTGTACATAAGTAACTCATTCCTTTTTAGTGCTAAATAACAGTCCATGGCACACTACACTATCCCTCTTTTATCCACCCACCAGCTGAGCTGTTTCCACTTTTAGGTTATCATATCATCAGATGTATCATTATAATATTCATATGAAAGTTGGTATGAAGGCATTTGATTCTCAAATGTCATAATTATCCAGGAATGGAATTTTAGGCAACTTCTTACTGCTTAAGACTAAGTAAAGTGGCTTTGCTGCCACCCATTCTCCAAACTATGGGATGCATAAATGCTATGACTTTTTCATATCCTTGCTGACACTACTGCCTGCGGCTGTCTTCCACTAGCGTCTACATTCTGGGATCCTGAAGTGGTCGGGAGCTGATTGTTGTTCAAGTTTGCATTTTCTCATGATTGATGATGCTGATAATCATATCACTTTCTCACTGGAAATCTGAGAACCTCGACTTTGAAGAATGTCTATTCAAATCTTTGGCCCTTCTTCAATTTGGGTTGTTTATCCTTTTACTATTGAATTATAAGGACTCTTTATGTAATTTGCATTCAAATTCTTCATCACGTGTGTGAAAGAAAAATCTGTGGCTTATTTTTCATGTTCTTCATTATCCTCACACTGCTGAAAACAAACATTGCATTTATTTGGCATGCATATTGAAAAAGAATCGCCTTATCACAGCATAGGGGCTTATTTGAAGGCTCGTAACTCTGTCCTATTATCTATATTCTTACCTTTGCACTAGAATGCCACTGTTCTGATCACTGTAGACTGATGGCGAGCTTTGCAACCATGAAATCTAAGTCTTCCCCTTTGTCCTTTCTTTTCAAAAATGGTTTTGACTATTCTGGATCCTCCTCATGTTCAAAGTCATTTTGTCAATTTCTGCAAATACACCTGCTGGGATTTTGCTATGAATTGCATTGACTCTGGAGATGAATTTGTGAAGAGCCATCAAAATAACATCGGTCTTCTAATCTATTAAACCATGACTGTTTCTTCATTGACTTTGATTCGCCTTCTCTTTTCTAAGCTATGCTTTTTATGGTTTTCAATGTACAAGTCTCATGTTTCTTCTGCTAAATTTATTCCTAGATATTTAAGTATTTTATGTCATTTGAATGTAATTATTTCCTTAGCTTCACTCTATGACTGTTCATTGCTAATAAAAACCCCATATACTTGACTTTTAAGTATTATCTTGATTCTGCAACTAGGCTCAATTTGCTGATTAGTTTTGGTAGAAGTGCATTAATTCTGTGGGTTTGTGTCATTTGTCATTTTTAGCTTCTGCTGTCAACTTCACACAAACATGGAGGGGAGCCTTAATTGAGACTTTTGATTGCCTCCATTAGATTGGCCTGTGGCATGGCTTTAAGGCATTGTCTTAGGTGTTAGTTGATGCAGAAGAGCCCAGCTCAGTGTGGGTAGCACCATCCTTAGACATGTGGGCCTGGACTGTAGAGTAAAGGTGACTGAAATTAAGTCCAGGAGCCATCCAGGAAGCAGAGTTCCTTCACAGCCTCCATCTCAGTCTCTGCTCCAGGTTTTTACCTTGAATTCCTGTAAGGGTCTTCAAGAGATGCAAGAGATGGTGGATGACTATAAGCAAATGGTGCTTTCCAGACACAACAGAGCAGTTGCACACACGAACTCAGAGCATTTGAGGCAGTGTATGCACAAGAGTGTTCAAGCTTAAGTCAGAAAAAAAAAATCCCAGCAAGGGGGCAGGGAGGTGACTGCAAAGTTCTACCCTTAGCTGAGGTGCTATTGGTAATTGATAGGTGCCAGGGGAGGGAAAGTTAACTTTCTTTTCTTTATAGGTAAGGTCCATTATATACATGATGATCAAAATAGAATGTGTGAAATTCTGAGAGTTAATATGTATTAAAAGGTAAATAAGAGATTGAGAAAAGTATGAGCATGAATATTTGTACCCTGCTCCATCTTCAGAAGAAAGTTTCTTCTTTTTTGCCTTTAATTATGTTAGCTATAGAGTTGCTCTCCTTTCTAGCCTTGTTCATTATTATAACATTATATTATTCTGATTACTACATGTGAAACCAAGTTTTGGCTCTTAGGAGAAATCCAGCTTTTTAAGACTTGCTATAAGCAGAATGGTGGTGTTGATAGTGGTACATGTCTTTAATTCCAGCACTCAGGAGGTAGTAGAGTCAAGCAGATCTTTGAGATTGAGGCTGGCCTGGTCTACAGGGCAAGTTCCAGGATAGCTAGTTCTACACAGAGAAACCCAGTCTCAAATCAACAAAAACAAAAGTTTTGTTATAACTTGTTATAATATATATATATATATATATATATATATGTGTGTGTGTGTGTGTGTGTGTGTGTTATATGTTTCAAAGTATTTGTTTCATTATTTACTTACGTATATGTGTGTGAGCCTGTGTGTGTGTGTGTGTGTGTGTGTGTGTGTGTGGTTTGTGGGGGGTGCTGTTGGTGGAGAGAGCACCTATGTATGTTTGTGTATGTATGAACATGTGTGTGTGCTCTTAGAGGTCAGAAGATGGAGCCAGATCCCCAGGACCTGGGTCTACAGGAGGCTGTGAGTCAATTGGCCTGGGTTCTAGAAAGAAAAGTCCTGTCCTCAGCAAGAGCAGCCATTACTTTCAGCTCCTGAATCCTCTCAATCATCTCTTAGGATTTTTTCCCTATTTTATGGATACCTTCTATATTCAAGTTCATGACAGATACTGGCCCATGGATTAAGGTCTCAACAATAGAATATGAGGATCCATTAGAATCTGGACAATGCTCACCCTACAAAAGGAATTGTGACGTTTCCTTCATATCCTAAGATCGTCTATGAAAGGGTTATGTGTTTTTGTTCTTTGAGTATGAGATCAGATTTACAAACTGAATCTTATGTGTTGGAGGTTTGCTGGGGGTATATTTCATGTTACTAATTTACTCACTAAAGTCTATTCAAGTGTTCTTTTTCTTTTTAATTATCAGTTCAAAGCAGCTGTGTCTTTCTAAAAGTTCGACTTCATCAGCACTGTAATTTGGTGACAGAACTGCTCATCAATGTCTTGCCCCTTATGTGTATATGCTGGCTGTCAGATTCCAGAGCCATGAAGTGTTTGGTTCTGATGAGGTCTTTTGGCTGTATTGTCTTTTTTAGTTGAGGAGGGTAGGTGTGGTTGTTGATCTCTCCACAGACAGGATGCCATTTTCTTCGGCTTTGATACCACATCATCGCTTCTTAGTGGGGAAGACTGGGAAGGACTCCTTTAGCCATCGCCTCCTTTGAGAGCTCCTCTCGGTATGCCTCATTCTCCAATGCCTGTCCTTTTCCCTAGGAGCTGTGACATCAGCCAGTTTTATTTTTGTGCTTTGCTCATCCCGGAGTAGATATTTCTGTTTATCTGTGAACTTCCTCATCTGCTTGCATCCCATGCTCACATTGACCTGCTCGCCAGGATGCCAAAACCAGGAAGGCAGAGGCTATCCTCGGGCTTGTGGTAGAGAGAAGGATGTTGTCCTTACGTAATGGTGAATGAGTAACTGAAGGAAGAAGGAAATGAAAGCAGGAAGGAAGGATTGGGGAAGGAGATAAATCCTCATAAGCTAATCTCTAACACACATTTCTAAAATCCCGGACATATTTTCAGGGCAGGGTGGCAGGGAGGCACTCAGGAGGATGTGGAATCAGTGCCCACAGGAGCTGAGGGCAGCTAGCATCCAGTGCCATACCTCCCTTAGATTTGGTTAGGGTCTGGCCAAGAAGATATAATTAGAGATGAAACATTGTGCTTCTTCTCTCATAACTCAGCAACATAAAGGTATTGTCCCCCTTTAAAGGCAAGGCTAGTGTCTGAGGCTATGCACTGCAACAGTGCTCACCCACCTGACCAAAGGTGGAGCCAGCCTTCCTTTCAAATACCTCCACAGAATTGAGACTCTTCTGTGGTTCTGCTGTTCTGGGAAGCTTACATGGGAGTAATTATGCTGTTAGATTATTATAAACAATTAACACTGTAGATGGCTTATTGTGAATTAGGAAGAGAATCAAAAGCCCCATTTCCTCCTCTTTTTCTTTTCTTAATGTGAATACACATAATGTTTAGCATCAGTGAAGTCTTGGCTAGCTATCAAAATTATTTTTTTTTGTGCTGACTCAATTAAAATGTAGGGCAGATGAGCTAGTTAGGCATAGAAATGATCTCATTATATGACATACATGGCTGAAGCTTAAGCCTGCGCATAAGCTCTTCAAGTGTTTCTCCTCACTCACTCAGACAGCTTTTATTTTTTTCTGTTTTGATTTTGTCAATCAAAATGCAGAGAAAAAGAGACTTAACTGCAGTCCGCTATAAGCCCAGAACCTAAAGAGAAATCCAATGCTAGCTTCTTCATGCTACCACAAATGACAGCAAATCAAGTACCATCTCCTGCTTCAGACTATAGTTTATTGGGCAGAGATGGTGGGCAGGCATGAGGTGATTACAGATTCACAGGGGACAGCTTTGGACAGTAGACACTTTGCTTTTGGTGTGGATGTCTGGATGTCAGAAGAGAAATGGACACTAAGTCTGCTCAAGAGAGTGCTGGACAATGACCTCCATCTGTCCCTTTGGTCCCCATACCTTGGTGTGTACCATACAGGAATCTTGTTCTTCTTGGGCCTCTCCTGTATCCTCATCTACAAAACAAGCAACTGAACAAATCAGCCTTCTACTCCAAGGACACAGCAGCAGCAGCAGCAGCAGCAGCAGCAGCAGCAGCATTAATTAAAAAAAACCACCCTGGCTGTTATCCCACCCTTGATGGACAAGAGAGAGCAGACTTCTGTAGACACTCCCTGGTGATGATAAGGAACTACCAGGGTTAAGAACAAGAGTAATATGAAATCTTGAAAAAATCTTCTGGGTCCCTTCCAGCTCTGTACAGAGATTCAAAGAAGCAAGACATGACCCGCAAAGAAAGGGTCACGGTTGCACATCACACTCCCATGGCTGAAAGGTATCTGGCCAATTTTGCTTTGATAATGCCTTGTGATTTTGATATTCATCAAGGGGCTGATCTTTAAATACTAAGATCACAGTGATGCAGGTATTTGAGGCAATTTTTTTTCCTGGAAAAAAATTCTAAATGAGCAATTCTTCAAAAAAGAATGCTTCATAGTTTTTTCCCCTCGATGCTACCATCTATTTAGCCACCTCCAGGGTTCTAACTGCTCCCTAAATCCATGCAGCTTCCAGAAAGAGAGATACAGGAAGTAGGCTATTCTGATAGACCCCAGAGCCAGGTTTCACAAATTCCAGGCAGAGAAGACCTATCAGCTGGCCACCCCTGACACAGAGAACAGGCAAAGTCCCAGACTGCCCAGCAGGCACATTCTGCCAGCTGTCAGCTCTGAAGGGGGATCAAAGACAGCTTAACCCGGATGGGACATGAACAGCTTCCCTCAGCATCAGCCTGGCGCATGCCATAACAAGGGGAGACATTCTTGCCAGGGCACTTCACACTTAACCCCTCGCTGTTGGTTAATGGGCTGTCAGAACTCATACAGGACTGCCTTTCCGCCACGTAATCTGGAAATACATCCTTTCCTCCTAAGTATTAAGTTGTTGAGGCCGATCAGCTCAGCTCCGGGTTTACCAGCTTAAAGGGAGAAGTCTGAGCCTCCAGGGTAACCCTGGTAACCCTCGGCTAGGCTAAAAATGACAGAGTCCCGTTATGTTCACATCTCAGTCCTCTGTGCTCTGCATGAGACAACCAGGGCCTCAAATATAACAGTTCCCAACCCTCGCTGGGTCCCATGCTGAGGAAGTGTGGTAGAGTCAGCCAGGGACTCACACCTGCAAGCAGTACCGGCCCCAGCGTAGTGATCCTCTCTGCTACCACAAGGATGATGTTGGGTTAATGAGTCAAGTGGTTTTCTGTTGTTTATTTGTTTGTTTTTCACTGTATAGCTCTGGCTGTCCTGGAATTCACTATATAGACCAGGTTGGCCTTGAACTCACAGAGATCCATTTGCCTCTGCCTCCTTGGATCGAAGGTGTGCACCCCCTTACACCGGACTTACTGAGTCATGTGTTTAAAGTAGCAACTATTACCTAATTCTCACTGTTGAGTTGACATATTCCTGGGACACCCAGCACAGGCTAAGGCTGAGGAGACTGCCTGGAGGAGGTGTCTGAGCAGAAGCATGGGAGAGGCATACAGCTGGCATTCTGTGAGGTAAGGCAGGGGAGGGCAGGGTCACGTTGCTGTGCAATAGCCCTGAAACTGGGGCTTCTTCCTGCTCCATGTGCTGTCTCAGACTTCCATTCTTGGTTTTGGGAAAACATAGGTAAAGTGGTACCACTCAACCTGGCAGCCAGACTCTGGGGCAGGGTGACCTGGAATTCTCAGGTTTGCTGAAGGTAGGATAGTGGAGTGACTGTGTGCATGCCGGTCACTGTGTGCGCATGCGGTCTTCTGGATCTTCCAAGCCCCGCCCCAAGACATGGCCTCTGGAGACCGCAGCACTCTGTGTAGTCACCAAATCCTACTGTCCTTGAGGCCCTTCCAAGTTTTATTAAGATTGTGTTACCCACGTGTGCAGGACGTCACATTCACGTTCACGATGTGAGCAGCCAGCCGCTATGCCTGCACCTCACCTGGTTATCCTGTGAGGTTGACACACCTACCCAACCTCTCCAAGGAGCCAATTCAGCTTTCCAGCAGGGGCTAGACCTTTGGGAAAATGTTCTGAGGAGACAGGAAGAGACTGGAACATTCCAGACTGCGGTATCCACCATCCCCCCCAGGAGACCTTTGTGCTTCTGGCATAGAGGAATGGCACATATGGAACATCTTCTTCAGGAAAAAAAATGCTTTCTGAGAAATGCAAATCTCTTATTTACATACAACTGAATAGCAGCAATGCTTCCTTTCCCTGAAACATCTTGACTCACACAGTAGTTTATCTGGGCTTCTGATAACGCAGTGAGAAACAGATAGCTCCACCCCAGACCTCCAGTTCTAGACTTCATCTGTGGAGCAAGGCATCTTCCTCCTTCAGACCCTGATGACAGCAATCAGATCAGAGCAACAGAAGATGCTGGAGGCTTCCCTCGTCTTTGAGGTGTCTGCCAACTAGCAGGAGGCCAGATAAGGCCAGGTAGATATGCTACAAGGAAGGCTTTTTAGATATACAGACTGGGAAAGACACCTGTTTACCTGGAGGCCACAAATACAGTGATGGTAATGTAGGAAAAGAACAAAGTGACACCTTCTCTTCAATTCTCTCTCACACGGCAGTTACAGTGGGATTGTACACTTTATTCCCATCAAACACAGGTCAAGCTCACTCCCGGCTCTCCCCTTCTATCCTAAATCCTTAGACATGCCTGCAGCCATCCCACAAGCAGGGCTCCTTGAAGGGCCTTGAGAGGTATCTCAGGAAGGGTTCGGGGAAGACTGTGGGACTGGAAGAGGTTCATTCACCAAAGGAGCTGCCCAGAGTTCTAGAGAACTTATCAAGGTGTGCTTAAAGCTAACATGAGTGTAAACAAGATGGCATGACACAGAAATTCACATGGCTGTCACAAGGGTACAGAAGTGACTGGTACTACTGACTTATCTCTCATGGATTATAGAGTTCATTTACAACTTATCATAAAGACTTGATAACAGTTTAAGGTGATGGATATGCTAACTATTCCAAGTTGACCACATGTACACATGAATTAAATATCATGTTATACCTCATAAATATGCAAAAATATACATCAGTGAATAGCAGCTGAATATACTCATGGGTTCTGAGAATTTGGATGAGGTAGGATAGGATTATCCTTCCTAGTACAAATAATTCACTTATCAGTTTCCTTTGATAATCTGAAATAATTTTTCTATGTCAAAACTTAAAAAGAAGTGTCTAAGACATCTTTAAACACAAAAGATACAGAGCCTTATAAAGCTAGAGACATAAAAAGAAGGCCCATTCCCAACAGTGTGGCTCCTGGTCCATGCAACTGTGAATGACAGGGTCACATTGACAGATGCTGTCAAGGTAAGAAGTTCTGAGGGTCATATACAGGGGCTGCCTGGCCTGACCTCTGGCAACAAGAGTTCCCAGAAAAAATTAGCACCGTCAACTGAACCTTCACCAATTAGAACTGTGTGTGTGTGTTAGGGGGGAAGGTGGGGGGTTGGAATGTTGCAGGTCCAGAGTCCAATTACAATTTAACTTGGGCTGCCGTTAGCCCCATAAATAGCCATTCCTTGCCCTCCTCTGTGTCTGCCCTATGTCAGCCCTAACATCCTATGAAAAACACACAAAAAACCTTTTGGAATATATTAACAAAACCCCAGTTTCCACTGACCAAAAGGCTAAAACTGTCCTCAGAAATCAACTGAGGCCTATAGCTGTGTTTCTCTGCTTTGCTCTGGCTATTTAATGTTAAATAAACTAGTGTGTTTGAAAAGTACCTTTATTATGACTTTCTTTGTTCTGTTACAATACAAGCACATTTATCCGATTGTTACCCTATTAGAACATGGAATTTGGTGTAACCTGTGTCCTGGGGCACAGTCACTCATAAGAAAATCCTCCCTTATCCTTGCAGATGTGACAATTGTGATTATGCATCAATACCCCCATCCCTTCCCTCTCTGGAAGACCAAAGCCTTGTGCCCAGGTACTTTCCAAATGCCAGGAGACATTGCAAAATAACCCAGCAGGTTCCTGAAGCCAACTTCTTAGGCTAAGCCTAAGTTTCCACTTGGCTTAGCTTTCAGATCTGCCCTAACTCCCTAACTCCAGCATCTCTCCAGGCTGAGGTGCCCTAAACACGGGTGATGCTGTTTGGTAATCAGGATCACAAAGCAGTGGTTCTTGCCTGATTCTGGGCAGAGACAGAGAGCCGTTCAGAGAGTCTGCAGCATTATTCTCTGGGTATTATGTCTGGAAACGACAGAGAGATACATAGTTGGCCTAGTGTAAATACTAACACTGTGTATGACTATTGTCCTATTGGGCAGTGTGAGTCAGCTTCAGAGCTGCTGGGATGGGAACAGGTGGGATTATTCCAGGTCATAGTGACCTCTCCCTGCCTCTCCTGCAAACAGAGCAAGGCAGAGACTGCTTCTTGGGACTATGGAGCTTGGTTGATGTTGCTAGGAGTTGGGTAGAAAGATGGATTCCCTTGCTCCGAAGGAGATAACTTGTTCCAATTAGGAGAAAAGTGCAATAATAGATAGCATCTGAGATAGTTGCTCTGAGTGAGCACTGGGCAGTGCTGACCTGGGCACCAGTGACTAGAGCTGAGATGCTTCTCAGAGAATCTTAGCACTTTAATGAATAGGTAGGGATCCTTGTTAATTAGCACATCCATTGTTGAAATGCAGATGAGGCTGCTCACTCCAGCAGCTTCCCCTAAGTACATTCCCTGTGTCCTAGTTTACAAGGCAGTTGTCCCCAGAACTCTTCTTGTTTATTAATTGCCACTAGGATGAGGGTGAGGAGATTCTTAATAGGAACTGCAGGAACCTAAGTCCACCTGGAGATGGAGGAAAAGACTTGGGTGTGTGTGGGGGGCGGGGTGTGGTACAGAAGGGAAGGGACTGATCAAGACTACCCGGCATGCTTCTGGGTCTCATCACAGGCCTTCTCCAACCAACGATGTAGGTTCATCTGGAACCCTGGGACCTCAGTTTGGCTTTGATTGATTATAAACGGTAAGGGTTATTTCTCCTTCAACTGTCGCAGCAATGCTCCTGCAGGTGGAGAAGAGGAACCCAGTCCTCTCAGCCTACCCAGCCAATCAGAATCAGGTCTGCATCAGGGTCCTGCCCAGGCATACCAGGAAGACACACTTAGGAACAATGGTGGCTCGATGGTGGCTCTCTTCCAACTCATTTCCCCTCTCTCACAGCTAATCCACCAAGACTGGTAATTCAGGAGTTGGCCTTGCTTCTAACTTCTAGAACACAAGGTCCGAGCTCATAACCCAGAATCTTTGCTTTTGCCGTTTGCTTCTTTATACCTGTTATGCAAAGACATTGAAGGATGAGTCTGCCCCTCAGAAGTCACGATACATCAGGACTCTATAGTCTTGAGGTCAAACCTAGACAAAGTTTTATTTAAACACAGGTACTCAGTTTAATGTTGTCTACTGCTGTGCTATAGCAGCTCACCTAAATAGTTATGGTAGAGACCCCACGCCCACAAGGTTTAAAGTATTTCCTATGAGGGAGGGGCTTAGGAGATTGTTCGATTACCCCTCCTTAAGGGGGATCTGACTCTGATTTATTATTCACTATTGATTGGGGACTAGGTATTTTCTACTCTGTTAAAGTTCATTGTGAGCTCGCAGTTTGACAAAGAGATGCTGTTAGGAACTAATCTTAAAGCTACAGTTTTATCACCCTGGAAGATCACCTGCTCTGTATCAGCCTTAGCTATCTGCTCTCAGTGAACCTTCTTTTTCAGACGATTCAACATCACCACACTCACATTCCGTCTAGAATGTTTTTGCCATCCTAGTGGCTGCCTGATTAAAAAGGTAAATACAATGGTGATTTTTGTGAGTTTTATCATACATTCTCTCTCATACACACACACACACACACACACACACACACACACACACACACAGAGAGAGAGAGAGAGAGAGAGAGAGAGAGAGAGAGAGAGAGAGAATTTTAGAATTTTATTTTGACAAGTTCCTCCTACCATATTAAATTACTCTTCAATGCTTGGCTCCTTTGTTCCCTTCTCTGGTGTCCCCTCCACCCCTGCCCCCAACCCCATGACAGACTTTCATCCTGCCCTGCCTCCCTACTTCCTGGCCTCTATCTGTTCCTGAACATCTGAGAACCCTTCCCCAGTACTTGAACTGAGTCTTTGAGTGAAGCAAGTCGAATCCCAGGTCTAAGACGTCTGGTGAAGGCTGAGAGGGTGTATCTGTGTTCTTAAACTAGTTTTGTCTCAGCGGCAATCTTGTAACTGTTATTATCTTCAGGAATTAGTATGGATTTCAGGTCGGCACATTCTTGGAATCATTAAAGAGACTCTGCTTTCTGGAAGGAGCTCTTTCAGCCTTTCAGAGTTATGATCTTTCTTCCTGCCCACATCCACTCTCACCTGCCAGCAGGGAAAGAAGCAGACTCCCATTTGCTGTCACAGACAGCTTATTTTTCTTGGGGACTGCAGGGCATCTTGTATATTCAAAAGAGGTCATTAGCTCTCAGCCTCTACCTGACTCCAGGCTCTTCTCTCTGGACTTCACACAAAGTATGAGACACTGTCATCCAAGTGATGCCTTTGGTCTATGTGAGCTAGCAACAATATGAGACACAGGAAAGTCAGAGAAGGTCTTGGCGAGAAACGTCATGATGTCAGACAATGCTTGTTCTGTTTAGAAGTCAACTGTGAAGACAAACGGAGAGAAAAACAGGTATATGCTTGCTACCCCCACCTATATGTACTTTCCAGATCCTGTTAGAGAAGAAAAAAATGTACAGGATGAAGCAGTGCCTGGTCCAGGCATTCAATACCCACACCTGCAAGTTCACATGTCAGAGCGACTGCTTCTGAGATGATTCGCAGATTTCAGATCTAGGCGTTCCTGGTTTGGCTTTGCGAAGGAAAGAGGAATGTGCATGTGAGTGTCGAGTTCATGGAAGGAGAGGTCAGCACAGGTCAAAAAATAAAATAAAATAAAATAAAATAAATAAAAACCAAATCAACAACAACGACAAAGAACCAACCCGGAAAGGCTGGCCTCATATTGAGCAGATCCTCGTGTTACATATGTGGAATAAGTTAGAATATAACAGAAAGGTTTTGCATTGAATCTTCCTGTAACAAGGGGAAATCATTCAATTCTAAGAATAATGTTAAGCCGATCCTTTGAGTGAGGATAAAAAGCAGGAACAAAGCTCAGGCTGAGATTCCGGGCACTAACACCACCATCATTCTAGAGGGCAGACTGGTGCTGATGCAGAGGAGGGCACAAGTCCCTGCCCTGGGCCCACACAAAGGAAGGAGAATGCAAGCAACTGAAGGAAATCTTCGCTAATTGGTCCTGGATTAGAGCAAGAGAAAGCTCTTTTTGGACATTTAGAAATCCGGGTTGGGGCCCTAATACATAGAAGAAATGAAACCATGACAATAGGCTCATCTACACTCCTAGAACTAGACCAAACCACCTGCTTTCTAGCTTAAGTAAATGTTTCTTGTCAGAACAGTAGAGTTGCACCTTCATCTTGAAAACACAGCTATTTTGAAGACGGGAGAAGTGGGAGAAGATGATTTCTAAGGTTTAGAGTTCTGTAAGTTGATGAGAGTTGGTCATTTTCTGAAGCATAGGAGACATGCTTCACTCTTCCTTTAGTGTGAAGTGTCAGGCCATGTTAATTCATCAGTGGATCCCTCCAAGGAGGGTTACAGGAAGCTGCAGAGTTTCTTAGCTTTCCAGGCTAATAGGATTAATTGCTCGAACTTGGCTCTTGGGTTTGAAATGCATGTCTCTTTCTTGGACAAGAACACAGATCACCTTCCATACCTAACACACTTGAGAGGTTCTCCTCCTTGCCTTTTCTGGATGGAAGGAAGCTCAGGAGACTGTAGTTTACATGTAGAGTACATCTACTTGTATTTGGTGAAAATTCATTAGAGAGAAGTGATGGATAAGATGGCCGATTAGCAACCACCCTTCAGAAGTCTAAAAAGAATGATCTATGTGGAGATCAAGGGAGTGTGTGTGCTATGATAGCTCTTTCTGTTGCCCCTAGAAGGGAAAGAATCCATTAAGATGTTTGGTCCACACAACTCCAGCCACGCTTAGCAAAGAGGAAATGGAATAGGCTGTACTTTAATGATGAATCAGACGTTTGCCTCTTAAAACCCAGAAGAGTCACGGGGAGTTAATATGTCCATAGCAGGTGGCTCACCATCGCCGGCTCAAGCTTCCAGCAAAATGACTGGAACACCCCGGGATGCAGTTTGAAGCATCACTTTCTAAATGGCTGTGACACAACACCACAGTGGCCTCAAGTTCCAGCATCCCTTATAATCCTGCTCAGGAACTTCGACTCTCTTAATATCCAGATTACTAGGAATGACTTAGGCTCTCTTGTTTAAGAATGAAACACTCAAAAGCTAAACACCTTTTGTTATTGTTGAGGGTGAGCCAGTGGGAGATATGACTCAAGGTGTCAGTCACTGGTATTTTGTGAAAGAACCATCAAGAAAAAAACAATTCTTTTAGAAATGTGTACAATTCTTAGGAGAGAAGCGAATCCAAGCTCCTACTCTGAAAATACAATAAAAACTTCAGTTGAGCTGTGAAACCCCTCCTGGGAGAGAAACTGTGTGAAAAATAAAAGAAAGACATTCTTCTAGAATTCACTATCTGCCTATTAGATGAGAAGGATAACAAGGTAAGCTCGGGTGTCAGCTGAGAAATGTTAACTCCACACAGTTAGGGGTGGGAGCGCCTCAGTGGGGTCTCAATAGTAAACACCCTTCTAGAGCCTGGAATGCCTACCCATTTCACTCCAGATCCATACCCCTAACTCTCACAGCCAACTTCAAAGTCATTATCACTTCACTCTATTGGCAAATATCCTGAGATATTCAGAGGTAAAGCCACTAGGGCTAAGAAGCTGGCAGTGCAGAGATACTCAAAAGAAGCTTTTGAGTCTAATTCGGGATAAACAATGGTTGATGATGTCTCTGTTGAGAGTGCCCGCATATCAGAGTCTTAGGTCTAAACCTGCTTCCTTAGTGATCCCAATTCAACCCCATACCTTAACCTCTTCTGTTCTTGTTATTTATGCTAGGAAGATGCAAAGCCCCAAAGATCTCAATGAGTAAAACTAGGACTCTCGTCCACCAGAAGATAGGATAGGAGTGCATGGAGGGGGATGTTGGGGAGCAGAAACTGCACAGAGGGTCATTGAGGCTCTGAAAACATGGGTTACCCAAAGTACACTATATTTAACACCGAGGTATATGCCACAGTCCTATATATTTCTTTTCTGGAGGGGCGAGGGGTGGTGTATGAGTTGGGTCTCTTCTTCAAACATGAAGGAACTTAGGTCCTCAGGCTTAGCAGCAAGCCTCTTTGCTCATTGTATCATCTCAGTAATCTTAAGTTCATACTGGAGTTCTCTGTAGTCTCGCACCCCCACCCCCTGGCTGCCCCTTAAATCAAATGATGTCCAAATAATTAGTTTGAGACATTTTATGAGATGACTATGGATTTGGCTAATTAGAAATTCTGAATTTGAGTCAAAGGTATGATAGTCAATCTTTACGATTTTATAGCCATTTCACCTGGCGTGGAATAGATGCCTCCGAACCGCTGCAAGTCATTTGAATGTCTGCATGCTTGGGGGATTAGGGGTGGGATGAGAAGAGATAGCAGGGACTGGGGCTCAGCCACATCTGCCATCTCGAATACCCTGTGTATTGATTTGGAAAAAGACTTCTGAATTCAACCCCACACCTTGATCCCTTCTCTCTCCCTTCTTTGGATGAAGGCTGGCATATGAAGCCATGTATGGTTTCAGAAAGCGGAGGTGATGGGCCACTATATCTAAGAGCACCGTATTGTACACAGATAATTGAGTTACCTTCAGAATGATGGCTCCCACTGAAAGCTCGTGGGTTTCTCTAAATGAGGAACAGCTGCGACTTTACGGTACCACCCTGCAAACACACACATTCCCACTTCCAGGCTCATTTTGAAGGAACTGAAGTTTGGAACAGGTTGAAAGCAGTCAGTAAGTCTGTCCTTTCCATTCCCACTCTCATCTCTGGAAAACTCTGAAGTGGGTTGAGTGGCAGCCACACCTGCTACATCTTTGAACAGATGCAGAGCCTGGTGCTCCACAGCCCGAAACCACAAACGCACACAGGGCCGCCAGGGACACAGCCTGTAAAGAGGCCTGTATCCACTGACTGCAGATTCTTTCTTTTTATGGATCACCACGTTGCTTGTGGGGAGTAAACCAGTAACAAAGCAGACCTTCCCCTTAGGCAAGACAAACACCGAAAACCAAAGGCAAAAAGGCAAATGAAGATCTGACACCATCCAGAACGGAGTTTGCCACATGGTCGGAACTGATTTCTCAGTCTTGACTTGCCCCCAAAGCAGATGGCACAGTCAGATGCACCCAGACAGCTCGCATGGTTCATTCCAAATAGCCTGCCTACTTGGAAATGGCAAAATTCCCTAGAGATGCCAGTATGGAAGGGCCCAACCCCTCACCCAACACCACAGATACAGCATGTGTTCACTCTTCCAATCTTCTGAGTTCTGTGCTGTTGGCATCAGAAATAAGAGTTAAAATACAGCTAAATATTCATGGAATGACTGGGTAGGTAAACACAGAAGAATTCGCACTGTTAAGCTACATGGCGTCCACGTGAGTGGGGAGGTGCAAGGCAAGGAACACTGCTAAGTATGTTAGCAGAGGAGATCTCTCAGAGAAGGGAGATCTCCTTTGGAATGGCTGAAGACGAATGAATCAGAGAGCAGGATTACTTGGTTCCCAAGAGAATGCTATTCCAGGAGAGGGAGAATCATCCCAAACGCCCAGAGACACTTGTAGAAAAAAATACTGGGTGTGGTTGCTGTAAGAGATTCCTGTTGAGGAAATAGTCACGTGTTCTTACTCTGCTTCTCCAGAAATCTCCGGGAAGAAAACTTGACTTTGGACTGGGATGGTATATTGCTTGGGCCATTTCTATGTGCATTGATGTGATGCCAGCAGACTTTAATATGAGCTTGTGCGTTTAGTCTTCACCTCCTCACATCCCTGTGAGGACAGCATGTCTTGGAAATTTCTGTCTGCGTCTAATAGCAAAGAGATGTGTCCAGATCAGACAGAGACTCAACCTCAGCTGAGCCCAGCTCAAATCTCCAAAAGCACAAAAGCTTACAGCACTGTATCCTTGTAGTTACAGATCAACAGCTTCGGCCTGTCTGTGTTATGCAGATGTAGTGGAAATCCAGGCAAAGGAGAAAGAAAAAGAGGCCAGAGAAGGAAGAAACTGCTTCAATTGAGTTTCAGCAAAGAACCAATGGAACAAGAGACTGGGAGTCATGAGGCCCAGGCTTCCCTTGGATGGCCACTTGGCCTCTCCTGCCTAGCACTTGGCACTGGTTCTAACACATAGCAACTGCTTGGCAGACAGACAAAGCAGAAATCTGAGGGGAGGGGTGTGCAACCAACAAAGATGATCTGAATCCCTGGGTTGAGTAGACAGCTCAGTCAAAAGTTCAGCTAGGATCCCCAAAAGTTCAGCTAGGATCTCCAAAAGTTCAGCTAGGACCCCAGCCTAGAAATGTGTTCAACTTTACAGAGCAGTCATACAGATGTACCCAACTTCATCAATACCTGGTTGGATGTGAGTGGTGAGTCAGGAGTCATGTCTGAAGTATGCTTAGTCTAAAATCCACAGACTCAAGAAAAATGGAGTAAGCTACCACTAGCTAATAATGTACATAATGAAAGGCCCAGTTACTGGTATCAAAAATATGTATGCTGTAAACAGTTATTTAGCCCTCTATGTTTAATACATTGGCAGATCTTTGATTTGCAATGATCTTTGAGAAGTAAGGATATACATGCAATTGTATTTTAGGCATATTGTCACCATAATCGGCTGTTAGGCCACCCTCACAATAGTCAATCCTGTGGCTTTGCTTTGAGATGAACATTCCTGGGGCAAAATGGACTGAGCTACTATCAGGGTCTCTAGATTTGCAAATTGGAAAGGTTCTCAGTGCCACTGAGGATACCTGGAGGGGACATGCAAAATGAAACAGCAGCAGCAGTGTCTGCTGGCAAAACTGGAGGTCATTTGCATGCTAATCTCTTGAGGCTTTATGGAGAAGCCTATGTGGAGAAGGAAGTCAAAGAGAGGTTCTGAGGAGAGATAGGCAGGGTTAGTGGGGCTGAGGCAACGGACAGGGGCGGGGGAGGGGGGGTGTGGTATGGGGATGAGCACACACAGTAGGGAAAGATGATATCATAGATAGAACTGTGAAGGATGCCACGGTGATAAACACTTCCATGGGTACGCTTTGAAAAAGATGACTTTTACCTCCCTGTCATCTTCAGGGCTGCAGACGACAGCCAAAGCAACCCCATGTAAGTCCCAAGTCCTCCTCATAAAAAGGAGATAGAGTTTCCTCGAGGTTCTCTTATGATAGCATTGGAGCTCTGAGACACAGCTGAGTGACCTGCCTGTAACGTGTGGAATTCCAGACCACACAAAGGGCTCACAAGTACATGTCTGGACCTCAGTTCCAGCGTAGCCATAGATGACAGCCAGCTAGACTTATAACAGAAAACAGCTCTGGGTGACTCCAGGTTCCAGGGCCAGTATCTTTATCCTTTGCATATGACTGGTAAGACACCATGTTCCCATTTGCTTTCTGCTACTGCAATAAACACCATGTCCAGAAGCCAAGGATTTATTTCTGTTTACAGTCCATCTGATGAAGGAAAGTCAAGGTAGGACCCTGGAGGCAGGAACTAATACAGAGCCCATGGAGTAAGGCTGCTTACTGACTCGATCCCCATAGCTTGCTAAACCTGCTTTCTTATACAACCCAGGATCACCTGCCCAGGAGTGGTACCACCCACTATGCCAGGCCTCCTGCATCACTAATCAAGAAATGCCTCACAAACATGCCTACAGGCCAAGATGATGGAGGCATACTCTCAATTGACATTCCCCCTTCTCATATGACTCTAGCTTGTGTCAAGTTGACAAACAAAACCAAAAATCTAACCAAACAAACAACCAAACAACCAAACAAACACAAAAGACAACTAGCTGGTGCAGACCCTGGCAATTAGAATGGGGACACTTACCCCTGCTGTACCCCTTCTATTACCCACTGAATCTACAAACAGTAGCTGCCGTGTCTCACTAGGTTTAGGGCGTGTTCTCACTCAGCAAAAGACAACTGGAAAAAGAACGTGGCAGGCACAGCATCCCAAGTACTTTCCCGCACCGTAGGGAGTGAATAGATTAGAACTCATCTTTTCTACACCAGGGAGATGTGTTTCTACCTTCCAGTCCTCAGGCAGAAAGAAAAGCAATTTCTGTTGTACAGGACCTAGAACGGTGCTCATCCATTTAGAACAGCAGTTCTCAACCAAGAAGATTTTGTCCCCCCAAGGAAAATTTGACAATGTCTGAAGATAGCTGGAGCATCGCAAGCTGGGGAGGCTGTGTTACTATTGTGTAGTGGGTAACAGTCAAGGGTGCTGACCTGCACAGGGCTGCCAGTAACAGAGAACTGTCCAGTTCACAATGTCAGTCATACTGAGGTTGAAAATTTCTGCCTAAGAAGACTGCGACAACTCCCTGCCAGCTACTTTGCTAAGAATGTCCCATTTCACAAAGGAGCGTTACCGGGGCCAGGAAAGCAAAATGATGACAGGGTATGATTGAAGAAGACTCTTGCTGGCATCGGCAGGCAGGCTGTCTAGCTCAGAGTGCCCAGCCCCCACACCACCCTTTCTGAACCTGCCTTCTCCAGCAGGCTCCCTTTAAAGGGACATCATTAGCCACCTGTTCCTAGACTCGCTCCGGAGAACTACTTCTTTTGCAAGACATATATATTCATTAAAGATAGCGAATGTTAGGATTGTGTGTCGGTTGCAGGTGGCCAGGAAACTCACTGTAGAAAAAAAAAAAAAAACATCTAGTTTCTGCACATCACTCGCTTGCGCCTTTGTCAAAGAGCTAACGGAGGTGGGGAGAAGGAGGGTGCAGCAGAGACAGTTAACTCCTTTATTCCAGTACCTACTGAACAGGATGCACCTGGATACTGGCAGTTGGAGTCGAAGGAGATATTGTCCTCCAAACTGCTAGGGTGTTTTCAAAGTGGCTGGATGAGAATCTCCTTCAGGGAGATTTACACCCTGTTTACCTTCCGCGGTGAGGAGAAAGAGCCTCAAAGTCCCCTTCACTTTACAGGGAGGGCAGAGATTTCCAGTCTGATTTATGGGCCCGCTCATGCGGCACCATAAGAAGTTATTTTGCATGATACACCCTCTGTGAGGCAGGCCTCATGGTCAGAGGTACCCAGCTGGAACGGAGGATAGAGCAGCTACACACGTTCCCAGCAGACTTCTGGAGGAAGGGTGTCCCACAGTGTTGAAAATCATGACAGAACAAGATAGAAGAAGAGAAAACAGATGGCTAAGACGGCCAGGCCAGTGTTTCTCCAAAGCGAACATGGCTTGTCATCAGGTGGTTCAGGACAACAAAAAAGGGACATGAAATACAATATAGAAGAGGCAGCGGAGAAACCTGAAAGATTCTGCTCCAGCAAGGGTTCAAGGGCAACGCCCACAGGGATCTTTCAGACAGGTGCCCTGAGACGATGTGGGTGAGATGACTCCACCTTTAAGGATCCCAACCCCGAACTCCATAATCTAGTCCTTTTTGAAAACATAATTTTGTATGGAATCTTTGGGTATTTCACATCATGCACCCTAGTTCCACACATTTCCAGTCCTCCCATATCTGCCTTCTACCCGTGCAACCTCTTCCCCAAAAGGAAATAAAAATTAAAAATTAAAATTAAAAGAAAAAGAAAGCAATACAAAGGAAAAGTAGAAAGAAAAGTCGAACTAAACCAAGCCAAACAAACAAACAAACCAAAAACCAACCAAACAACCAATTAAACAAAAAGTCATCTCACCAACCCCTTAGGGTAGCAACCTGCTTCTCAATCGGCTGCAGCCTTCTATGTGTGCTGCATTCTGCTCTTCTGTCTGTCCTCCATCACAGACTTGTATGGCACTGGAAGCTGCGGTGTGTCACACAGTATACCCTTTTGCACAAACAGTTCTACCTATTCATTGCAATGAGTCATTGGTCTGGTTCGAGGTCTCTGGTGTTTGCTATATCATTAATACAGGACCCTTGGCTATCTTGCTGTATCCCAGAGACATGGATTCTACAGCCTTGGTTCTGCGAGGTCTGCCCCTTCATCTGCTCCAAAAGCTGATAGATGGAGTAGTTGTTAGGGTGGAGCACTAAAAACCCCGGAACTGGATCAGGGAAGTAGTTGAGTTGGTCAGCTTGGGCCTTTGCCTGGTCCCTTGTATCCCACAGGGGAGAGGAAGGGCTAGGTCTCCCGATAGGGGTCCAGGTAGAACCAGCTCAGTGCAGCCCTGAGACATCAATGTGGCTTCAGGCTGAGGTACAGACACAGCCATCTCATTGCCTATGGAGGTAATACGGGGTACAGACATCAACACAGGCTCCTGCTGCAGTAGAACAGAGGATCCAGATATGGCCCTTGGTGGCAGCCCAGGCCTCTCACATCAGGTGCTCCTTATTGCTGGCATGGTTCTAGCTTCATCTCTCCTCATAGTGTACAATCTGTTCCACTCCTCCTTCCCTTCCATCTCTCCGTCACAAACAAGCTCACTTCTGCACCACCATCCCCAGTGTCCCCTCACACTCCTGTCCTAATCATGAGAAAGCTCTGCGGCAAATGGCCATTGAGAGCCTTGCCCCAGTTCCTCAAAACATCTAATTATTACTTCAAAATTCTCAGTCATCAAAATCAAGGAAACTCTAACCAACTGTCACAGCCAAGAGGAGCCTGAGGAAACACTGTGACAACACAGAATGTAAGGTCCTGAATGAGTTTCAGAATCAAGAGAAGGATGTTAATTGGCAATTAGGGAAATCTGAGTGATTACCAAAATTAGTTAATAATAACTTATAAATACTGGTTCACCGCTTATAGCAAATATTTCTTAGTGATGTTGGGTGTAGATAACAGGATAAATGGAATAGAGTGTTTTTGTAAATCCTATAAATTTATTGTTTTATTTAAAAAACAATAAAGTTTTTTTAAACAACAAAGGGAAATAAAACTGTCCACTATGCTATCTTCTTCGCAGAGCTGTTAGGCTTACAGCCATCTCTGAATTTATGAGAATTCAAATTTTGTGAGACAGGGCCTTTTCTGTGTAGCCTTGACTGTCCTGGAACTCACTCTATAGACCCAGCTGGCTTCGAACTAAGAGATCCACCTGCCTCTGCCTCCTGAGTCCTGGAATTAAAGGTATGCACCATCACCGCCTGGTGAATTTACATATTTTCCATCAAATGCACCAAACACAGAGCTATGCTCTACCGAGACGTATTTCTTTTTCCAATTCTCTTAAAAGAGGCTCTCTGGCCCTTCTGTGTAAGCCTGGGCAGTGCACGTTTCCACCACGTTTTGTATCCATGAGAGCAAAATGCATGTAAGATGTTGTTAAAACTTCCGAAAGAAAACGGCACTTTGCAAACTAGCCTCAGCTGAGGGGAAAGATGGGCGTTTCAGGAGAGCTACGGAGCAAGAGCAAGGTTAAACAGGGACCTTGCAGAAGGAGCCGCAGTGGCCCCTAAATCCTCCCTCTGACCCCTGACACTTACTTCACTCTTTTTCAAAGGAGCTCTTTGGACTCTCACAGGAATTCTGCAGTCTGTCAGGGCCCCATCGCCAGGATAAGAAATTGGGGTTCAGAGGGAAATTTGCTGCCTCCCGAATTCATAACTGAGTACATGGTGGCATAGTATCTAAACCCAAGTCAAACCTCTAAACCTAGGCTCCTGCACAAGGCAGCACTGATGCTTGGGCCGAGTTGAAGCTCTAGACACAAGGAAGCCAGGACACAAAGGATATCTAAGGGACTGTTGCTTTGCCGCTGGAGTAGCTTTCGTTAACCATGTGATGTGCATTCTTTTTACAGGGTCTGAATAGCTGAGTGAGGCAGCTTGGGGAGTCACAGGACCATAATCTCTAAGCTTCTGCTTCAGGGTCCCCTGGCTCTGAGAAAGCACAGTGACTGAAGGATGTCGAGAGCCCATGGTTCCAGCCTCAGGGGCCTCACTCAGGATGCCTAGTTTATGGGTGGAAAGTTGGTTTCACATTTTTCAGGTGAAATCAGATTTGGAAATTATGAAGATGGTCAGTCCCTTTTCACTTTAAATTTCTAAGGACAACTAATTAGCAAATTAAATCCCTGTAATTACTGTTCACAAATCTCACTGTAATTCTAATGGACCTCTTCTGGCCTTCTTACTACCTTTCCTTGAAGAAAGAGGATGAGTGTATGTATGCGTGTGTGTGTGTGTGTGTGTGTGTGTGTGTGTGTGTGTGTGTGTGTATCCTCACCTGAGTGCTTGTGATTTCAGAAAAGCACAAGCAGAAGAGATGAGAGAAACACCTCTGTGACTCATCGCTCTACCCCTTAAGGTACAAATGAGGCCCAAAGTCCATGACGAAACCCGAACTCTCCACCTTAAAGGCAAAAGAACAGATGGTGTGGCTGTTGGTCACACCCACTGATGAGGGTGTGTGTGTGTGTCTGTGTGTGTTGCTCTGTTTAGATGAGACACTGCATCATGCAACACATCCTCATGTTCTCCTAATCGAGAAGCATATGTGGGTTTGTGTCTGCTTCTCAGAGCCTTTATCTCTGCCCACTACCTAATCAGAGAAAAGCACACACATTCCACTGCACTGTCTGTCTGTTGGAGCAGATGAAGTCAGTACCCATTAGATTAAGGAAGCAACTGGCTGGCCCATAGTGGGACAGGGAGGGGACTGCATGCATATGCTGAGTACTTTGTGTCCTGAAGGAAGGATGGCTCGCATGTCCCCTTGATGTGTGTCCCAGGTGTCATGTAGCAGCAGTACTCAAACCAAAGCACCAAAGTGGCTGGCCCTGGCACAGTGACCCGACATGGGGTCCCTACAAATGAGATTCTGAGAAGGTGCCACTTACTAGCTGGAGACACAGGGGATCCTTTTACTTAATTGTTCAAATAAGAGAGAGTGTGCACAGAGAAAAGAGGCATGCTAGGATGCTCCCGTCCTCAGAGGCCTAAAGCCAATGACCTTTCACATTGGCTGAGCTTATTAGCAATACATAGTTCCCTGGAAATTCAGACTCTTGGGCTCCATCTCAGATCTGCTGAATTCAAAGCTCTGGAGGAAAGGCCAAGATCCAGATACCTGCCTTTTCAAGAATCCAGAGTCACAAGCTCAGGCTTTACAGTCACGTTGCCCCATGGCCTGGCTGAGCCAAAGATCTCCTGTGTCTACAATATGTGCATCATGCCAGTACCCACCTGGATTAGTTAGCCTTGTGTTTCTATAATAAAATAACGCAGAAAGGAGAACTTCAATATGATAATTCACTTATAAAAGAAAGAGGAACGGTAGCTCACAATTCTGAAAGCTCTAGTCTAAGATCACAAGGACTCATGACTTTGGGCCTCTGCTGGGAGGTGCCAGATGACAACCTTGAAGGGTGCATGGCACAGTAAACTGTTCACCTCATGGCCAGGAAGCCAATGACTAAAGGAAGGACCACCTGTTGGGGTCCCACAGTACCCCTCAAGTACATAATTCTATGGGCTGAAGACCTTGCACAAGGGACCCCCACCCAGGCCTGGACCTGCAAAAATTCCTGTTATACTTGTAGTGCCACCCCGAGAACAAGTATGTTGAAACATTGGTCTTTGAGGGATACCCATCCAAGCCATAGCTTCAATCCGTGCAGAGGCTGTACTATGCAGAATGTTAAGGCTGTTTTTATAAACAACCCCCCACCTCCCAACCGGCTCTAGGCTCAGTGACTATCAGATCGTCTGAAAATGACAATGTCAATCAAATGACTACTCCTATAGCTTTAGGCTCCATGACATCTGGTGAAAATGCTTAGTCATGAGTACATCCCAAGGCTCTGGAAATCAGACCAACACCCACTATGTTCTCCATCTTGAGAAGCACAGTTCCCACTCAAACCTGGGTGTACATCCATTACTCACAGACTCATATCACACAGTTTCTTTTACTGATAATGGCATTAGATCTGGGATTTGTGCAGCAAATGGTTCTGTGAATAAAAGACAGAGGCGCTCCCCTCTAGGGTTTCAGCTTTAATACAATAAAGCCTTGGCAAGTCTATGCTGCCCTGACAGGCTGGTGGAAGTTAGGCTGCTGTGTGCTTGGCAGAGAGTCAGTTCCAAGCCCCACTCCCATTTGTGTGTGTGTGTGTGTGTGTGTGTGTGTGTGTGAGGCTGTGGCAGTCATGGCTGCAGGATCTCTGTGCTTAGCACTGGGGAAATCTGCCATGCCACACCTCAGGGAGTGGGCACTAGAGGCCAGGTACGGAAATGGAAAACAAGAAACAGTGAGTTCATCCCTCTGATTGTTCTCAGGACTCCTAACAATTCCTCGGACCTCTCTCCCAATACTCCCTACTTGAGCTTCAACTTGTGGATAATGAAGGGATAAACATAAACTCTTTGAGACCATTAAAAGGATTACATACAATAAGCCTCAAGTGTTTCATGGTGTTCAACAATGCTCAACTATGGCATTCAGTGGCTACTATGATAAACCATTATCAGTTCACCCATAAATAACCCAATTTACCAGTATTTAGTCCAAAATAACTTCCAATTGACAGGAGAGTTAGCAATCATCAACAGAGCAGAAATTGGTTCTCTCAATTTAGTTCCCCAATTTCAAAACCCCAGTCAACAGATTGTCAAAGATTAAATGCCCGTTTCCTGGGGTCTAGTTTAAGCCAGT
This sequence comes from Mus pahari, assembly GCF_900095145.1. Lineage (NCBI taxonomy): Eukaryota > Metazoa > Chordata > Mammalia > Rodentia > Muridae > Mus > Mus pahari. The sequence continues at coordinate 91,056,056 of NC_034599.1, forward strand.
CTGGAACCCTGGTTCTATGATGAGAGAATGTCCAACAGTTGTCGAGTTCAAAGAACACTGTGGAGGATGCCCAACCCTCTTCAACCACACAGACACAGTTCTGTCTGTTTCCTGTCAGTTCATCTCCATCCCCCTTTTCTTGGAAACACTGAATTTCTTAAGCTTCTGGTTCTCAAATTATAGGTGTGTAACTCAATTCACATCAATACTGTGAGAACGGCAGCCATCTGAAAAGACTGAAGTCATTTCCTTCTTCCTTCTTATTAAAAGTAAAGGCAAATGTATGGGAAATGTGGTATCTGAGGCTCTGGATTGGTGTCCTATTGCCTTTAACTATCTCTGGGACACTGGCTGTGGTCCATTACAGACGAGGCTTCCATAGAGCAACTCATGGTGGACTCAAGATATAGGGGACCCAGAAATGGTGTGTGTGTGTGTGTGTCTGACTTCCCTGTGGCTCTTGGTTAATAAAAGGGCTTTTTAGGTTACCCACATGTTCTGAGTAGGCGCACATGGCTGTCTTTCTTCAGTAACTTTCTCCTTTACCCAGAGCCTATAGTAACAGAATAGAAACTGAGCCAAAGCTTGTATCTCTCCAATTTCTGTCATCCTAATAGCCCATAACCATTAAAAAAATAAGCAGCTATGTCCCTTTACTCCATTTTCCAAGGCCAAATGGGAGCTCACAGGTGGCCAGGGGCAAAGTGGGTTTCCTGCTCTGTGTTTGGATAGTAATTAAGAAAAGGGGGAACCTACCATGGCATTTTCTCAAGGGAAGAACTCTGATCTCTGAAGCCCACCAGGACTGCCTTCAACATCTGGCTGAGGTTAAGAGCTACTCATTGTTTTGGAAGTCACCTTAGCTGAGGCTCTACTAACTATTCCCTGGATTTGGTTGCTGCCCTGGAGATTCGGCCTCTAAATCCACTTGCCCAAAAGAATGAATGGTACATTCTGGGGGCTCTGACTCCATCAAGCTTACCATCCAGGGTTAGTTTTCAGGTGGTTGGCTTGGGTTTTAAGCTTGCTTACTGGTTGATTTCCCATCTACTTCTGTTGGCACTCAGCCTAAACTCCAAGGCCCACCTGACCTTCTGACTCCCTTTCCCCCACAGTGGATAGCTCTGCCATCTTTCAGGTCTCCTAAGAGTAGTTCATCTGAGAGGCTTGAGGGGCAGGGAACCCCAGCTTTACACTTTTCACCTGTGAAGCTGTTCTGATCCCTCTGGGATGATTCAGTCAGTTTCTCACTCATTCCGACACTTAGCAGATCACACTGAGATTCTTATTTGTGAGCTTCCCTCTGTGGCTCTGAGGCCTTCCAGAGCAGAAGCCCTCTTCTCTCTGTGCCTCTCCACTACCAAGACTAGCCTGGGACCTTGTACAAGCCAAGCTTGTTTGCATGCTGTGGTGGTTTGAATATGCTTGGCCCATAGGAAGAGGCACTATAAAGAGGTGTGGCCTTCTTGGAGGAAGTGTGTCACTGTGGGGGATGGCTTTGGAGGTCTCCTTCTTTGCTTAGACTCCACCCAGGATGGAAGAGACAGTCTTCTTATCAAGATTCAGAACACTCAGCTCCTTCTCCAGCACCATGCTGCCTGGACTTGCCTGGACACTGCCATGATTCTCTGCCATGATGATAATGGCCTGAACCTCTGAAACTGTAACCCAGCCCCAATTAAATGTTGCCCCTTAAAGGAGTTGCCTTGGTCATGGTGTCTCTTCACAGCAATGGAAACTCTAACTAAGAAACATGCTTACTGTATAAATATTACAGTTGCCATAGAGTTGAGATATAAGAACACAGACCAGAACTTTCAGCTAGTAAGACACCCAGTCTGTTCTTGCATGTTAGTACATCAAAGCTATTTCCACATATTCTAGTCATATCTGTGGAATGAACTATTGCTTAGTGGTATGAGCTGGTGACTGCCTCTGTTCATTCTAGAAGTTCTTTTTTTTTTTTTTTTTAATAAGTGGCAAGCAATGACTTCATGATTATATTTTTCTCTTTGCAGTAACATTGGTGTGTTTTCCCTAATGTACACTTATTTTTTTTTTTTATTCCTACTACTAGTTTTGAGACAAGACTTCAATATATAACCCAGGTTAACCTTGAACTCATTATCCCCTTGCCTTTGATTTCTAAGGACTGGGATTATAGGCGTGTGCCACTGTAGTTGGCATTTTTATATGAAATACGTTTTTTCAGGATGGGGCAGCCTCCTAGTGAGGGCATTGGCACTTTGCAGAGGACTAAACTAAGGACTGAGAATAAGCTGTTGCATGAAGGGTAAAGGAGAGCAAAAATAAAGTCAAAAGGTTGCCTCTGTCATCTTGTGCAGCTCTTTCCACATGCACAATTCTGCCTGCATGTCGTTGATTGAAGTGGCATATCATCCAGATAGAAAAATCCACGTGGATTTTTTCATTTCTCCAGGCTTTCTTCCAATCATCTTAGGACAGCCTCATCAGCAGGCTGAATGTGGAGCTCCAAGTATCTCTTAGGTCAGTGTCTTAGCCCTAACAACTGTCTGCAGCCTGGCCTAATTAACTAACCCACTATAACTATGGTTATAAACCAGGGCTCATTTTGTCTTCAATGCAATAGCTATAGTAATGAAATTTCAAAATAACTTATTAAAACATTATTGTATGTCTCCTCTCTAAGCCATACTGTCAATTGCTATGATGGGACTGATGGTGATTGAGGATGATACAACTTGTGTTGTGGTGGTGGTGGGGTCCCACGTGGATGCACAACATTCCTCCAGGACATGAATGCAGGGGACCGGGGAGAAAGTGAGAAGAAGCAGAAGGGTGACGAGAGTAAGACTGTCTCAAAGAGAATGTGTTTCACTCATCTACCTTAAAGATTGACATACTGAGGGCCAGAGACAGGAATGGGCCTGCCAAAAGTCACATGAGTACCAAATGAGAGTTCTAATACAGACAGTCTAAGGGTGGAAATGGATTAGTCTATAGGGGCATGCGCCAGGTGGAGGATGCTGACAAGTTTAGGCACAGGGTCTATGTGCTTACAGTAAACAAGGCAGAGACATCTATGAAGAAACTCCCACCGGAGAGGCAGGTGGGAAGGGTTGGTCCAGCACCTCCAGTTTTCTCTGTGTCCCACTCAGAATCGGGTCATCCGCCGGGATGCTTCAGGTTGTAGGGGCATCTTTAGTCATGTTAGCAACCCAGTACAAAAAGGACCATGAACGGTGTTGAGGTGGAGATTAAAGTTATAGGGAAGTTTGATAACACCCGTAAAGTGCACATGAGCTTGATATTGAAGGAAGTTCAGTGAGAACCCCAAACCCAGCCTCTTCCTGCTCATTGAACTCCCTATATTTTAAAGTGTTGCTAAAGCCAGGAATGAAAGCAGAGTGGATGTCTTTCACCTGTGCATAGCTAGGTTTTTTTTTTTCCTCCTGCCTGTCTGCCTGTCTCTGGAGGAAGGGCAAAGTGACCTCTCTATAGATTTTTCTCACCGTAAAAGGCAATTATGTTCCCCTGGGAGCTGTTTAGATCAGAAAACCCAGTTTGTTCTCCGGGAAAGGTGTGCGGGTCAACAGAGGTAATGGTGGCATCTGAACTCCTCCATGGATACTGCAGCATCCATGACCACACTACTTCCTGTCCACTCATCATAGACAACAAACAGCTCATCCAAGCACAAACATGAGCTTTCCACGTGGAGGCACGCAGCTTTTGAACACAGTACTCCTCCTATCTGCAAAACAGAATCATGAATAAGCCTCACTCTATAGACGGCGCATCTTCCTGTTCCATGCCTGGCTGGGTTTCACATTGTTAATGAGCTTTTCCTCCAGGGCAGGGATGTGCATCCTTTGCCCCCATCCTTCTCCTTGACTCTGCATGGACTCTGGTTTCTCCTGCAGCAGTACCGCACAGCACAGCATCCCTGGGTGATTTTTCTGCCACATCTCTGCTCTACCTTCTGCTGATGGTCCTCCACAGATCCCACTCACCCACTTGACTCACCGGTAAGACTTCTCAGGTGACAATCTGCCAGTTCTTCTGCCAGACAGGGATCCTGTCCCTGCACAGTTCTGGTTCTATCTACTTCTCTTTGCCACTGGGCTGTCTTTTACTCTCCGTGTATTTTGCTTCCTCACTGGGGCAGGCATAGGATTGATTCATGTCTACATACCGGGAGAATTTTAGACACTGAATGTACTCCTGAAGAATAAACAGACAACTAGAATAACAAGTTGGTGAATTCCAAGGCGCACTGCAGTGGAAAGGGAAGAAACGCTGTGAGATTTGGCCTTGGATGCTTACTGACTCGGCTGAGAAGTGGAGCACAAGGACAAGGCTCCATCTTTGGAAGAAACCTGAAGGAGGGGGTCATCATTAACCATGGGCAGAAACAGAAGTAACATGCCATATGGGGCATGGTGGAAACATCAGTTACCATGGCTACCCTGTTAGCATTATGGGATGAAGCTAGTTAGACATAAGGCAGAGCCCAAATGACTGAGTACCATGACCATTCTATATGATGTCATTGTATAGACTGGAAAAATGTACCCCTTTGTGTGGATGTCAACTTAAAGCCCTGTGACTGAGAAAATGGTCAGTGATTTTTTTTGTGTGTGTGTGTGTGTCAAGGAAAAGGGACCTTTCTTTTGATAGATGCAGTTCAATACTTGATGTCCTTTGGGGAGCAGAACCAGTGACAAGTTTTTCATCTGAGGGTTAGGATGAGGAAGTGTTTATACAATGCCCAACCTTGCAAGGCTAAGCCGGAAGTCAGGAGGCGAGACAGATAGCTAGAACCCAATTCTTTGTAGAGAACCTGGATTTTTAAGAGCTATGTAATTTTTTTAAAATAAATTAAATGGATTTATTATTTATTTGTTTGTGGAGGGAAAACTGGGGCCTTTGATACTAGATAAACACTCTACTAATGAGTGACACTCTCACCCCTATTGGCCTTTGTTTCTGATACCAAACCTGCAAATCTGTATTGCCCTGCAGAAGTCTTCCTACTGGGAACTCAGTCTTGGTGTGACCCTGCAAACAGAGCCAGAGAGACAGGAAGTTGGCCCAGGTGATGTACTTGTGGGCTGCTTTAAGGTAAAGGACAGAAAGAAGAGCAAGGAAAAGGGAAGATCAAACCACCCACCGATGCAGAACTGGCTGCTTCTTTTTGTGGATAAGCTGCAGTTCAATCCTGTAAAGCATGGTTTGGGGAAGCACACAAAGCGCTCATGGAAACCATCTGTCTAAAGGAGCACACTCTTGATTGTTAGCCATTTGTATTTCCCCATCGTGAGTTAGTTAAGAGTGGTCCGTTGGAACAGTCCTTTCCAGGTCGTGTGGAAATACAGGAGTATGAGGGCAGATAACTTATGGCAGTGAACCTGCTGCTGTGAGCACTAGCCTGCCATCAGGTGGACTCAGTGGTTGCCATGACTACTGAAAACATCCAGCTTAGCTTAACTGTGAGCCATGGGCAGCACTAAGAACTTCCTTGTGGGAAGTATTCAGTAAGAGGAGCAGTAAGAAGCTGAGAGTGGCTCTCTGTCATCTATCTCTCCTGTCGTAGCCAGCATCACTGGATCCTAGAAAGGCATCTTTAGCCTTAAACAGGTACTGGCTTTGCATCCTGCTGGCGCTCAGGGGCCAGCATGACTCTTTAGGGCTATTCATGCCCAAGCAGGGTAAGTAGGGATAGATTCTAGATTGGCTTTGGCTCTTTGGTGACCTTAAATTATTCACTCAGTGTTTTATGGCAGGCATTTCTGTGTAAGCAGCATTCCTCAGTATCCATTAGAAATGAGGAACATTTATATTTTAGTGGCATCCAGCCACAGGTTCCCCATGACTGTTTTTCTGAGGTTGATCCACGAATACAGGAAGCGAAAGAAGCTCATCAATCAGAGTGTGAATCTCAACTCCATAAATGTGAGCTACAGTGCTCAGACAAAATCAGAGGAAACAATTTTGCTTTCTGAACTTGAGCTGAATTTCCATTTTTCAGTCACTAAGGGCTGGGAAATGCTCTGTGAATGTCTAGAGCAGCAGTTCCCTACTTGTGAGTAACGACTCCTTTGGGAGTCAAATGACCCTTTCACAGAGGTCACCTAAGACCATCAGGAAACACAGATATTTACATTATGATTTACAATAGTAGCAAGTTGATACGTACAAAGTATCAAGGAAAATAATTTTATGGTTGGAATTACTACAACATGAGGAACAGTATTAAGGGGTGGCTGGGAAGGCTGGGAACCACTGTCCTAGAGTCCAACTGGAAGCAGATACTGTGAGGATCCTCTGAATAAGGGCGGTCACCATGTCCCAGAATCAAGCAGGGTACCATGAGGTACAAAGATGTGTGTTAAGGGCAAGAGAGGAAACCATAAGGACTCATTGATAATGCACATGGGAAAACCAAGACCCTCAGAAGTCATGTATGAAATCAACGGTAGATTTACAGCTAGAACTTAGGTCTAGATTCAGTTAGTGGTCTTGAAAATTCTGTATGAGCTTCCCTGGGAAACACTTGGCAGAATATCTGAATTTATTGAGCGCCCTCTACCTGTGAGGCATTGTTTGAAGACTCATTATATGCTCACAGAGACCCTGTGAGAAAGGACTTCTCTTATTTGCATTTTATATGTATGGAAACTGAAGACGGCCGAGGTTAAGTAATGAGTGTAAGGTCATTCAGCAACAGAGGCAGATTCGACACTAGATTGGCTCAAGTCCACTGGCTCACACCTTGTGTTAATATGCTTCTCATAAGAATTCTCTGTCTCCTGTGTTTCCAGGAAGACTCCAAACACAGGTAGTATTAAAAATTGTCCTGCAGGGAAATTTTTTTATCCCATCCACACTTAGTGCTCCTAGGGTTTCTAGCTTCAGCATAACTGAAGACAAGGAGGAAGGAGAACCATGGGAAAATAATGAGTTCATGATTCCAAAGGCTCCCAGCAATTCGAACAACCCAGTGGGGAGAGACTGAAGGAGAGGCTCTGTGAACAGAGAGGCTCCTGCGACATGTGCAGAGGCTGAGTCTGAAGAGGGTATCGGACCTGGCTCAAAGGGAATGATCTGAGTGCTGCTGTTGGATGCCTTCCTGAGAGCTGTGGGTAAGATCCGTGGGCAGATGTATTCACTTGCTTTCCAGAAGCCAGGACATAGTCATCTGCTGTGGTTGGTCCAGGGAAATTACTAGTCCAGGCTGGTGATGATGACTTGTTGCTTTCTGATGAATTCATAGCAAGAGCCAGGCGAAGATCACTGAAGGAAGGCAGTGCAGATGCCCACAGCAACTGCTAAATGCAGCTTTTTCATCCCCTTGAGTCTGAGATGGCTTTAGAGTGTGGGTTAAAGGACAACTGGCCTGGAATGTGGGGATCCAAATCTTCCTGCGGACAGCTCAGCCTTTAATGTTTATACGTGTTAGGTTTCTAAGTTAGTAGCTTCATTAATCAATGTGCTAGCGGATCAGTACATGTGAAGCAGAGTTGGAAACAATCATCGTACACCAAATTCTTCAGACCCCAGTGCTCCAAGAAGGAGCACCAAAGGAAACAAGTCTGTTGAGTGCATGGCGCTCCAGGGAAATAGTTCCCATCAAGCACTATGGGGCAGGATTGCCTGCTGCACTCACCTCACAGATTAGGAAACTGAGTTATGGAGATAAAATGGCTCGCTCATGGTCACACAGCTATTAGTAGAGCCAGGATTTGAACACGCATTGTTTGACACATGGTCTGACACTACAGCCCACATTCTCTGGAGTATACCAAGTAGTGAGTCAGTTGTTCCATGACCATCCCCCCCCCCTTTTTTGAGGTTTGAAGAGAAGTATAAAGAAGATTAGATAGAAATCCTCAGGTGGCCTACATTCTCAAATTGAGTCTGGTAGGACATCAATTATATCTAGGTAGAAGAAGGCTTGGGGTCCCTGAAAGGCATGAGGATACTTCATAAACTGCATGGTGCTGGGGCAATAGGAAAGGTTATAGGTGCAGAATAATGCATATGATGTGGAGAGCCATACGTGGATCTGTTACCATAGTGTGAGGCTGAGCATGAGATACTGATTGGACACAGTAAGCTTGGCTTTACCACTAATGTTTCCCTTTCTCCATAGGAATTAACTTTGGCTCATCATCCTTCTCCCTACCATCCCTCCTCCAGTCTGTCTATGCATGGTTAGCTCACCACCCCTCATTGTCCTTCTTTTCTGCACTATCTTGCATTTCCTTAACAATATCAATCTGTGTGCAAGAGCTACTACATACATGATCACTTTAAAAAGTCGTTTTTTTTTTTCTCAAGCTGTGGGTAATCTGATTTAATCACATTTTTAAAAGTTACTCTTCAGGGCAAATGGTTTTTTATTAATCTTAGCAATGATGGATAAAAGGTCAGGTATAAAATATTTCACATCTAGGAAATTGACCTTTAACTTTTAAAAGAGATGTCTAGTGCAGGCATGGTTATAGAGGTCAGTTTGAGAAAATGTCACACCAAATTGCACGGGTCATGGAGTGATCTCCCTAAAAGCACAGGAACAGGAAGAAAGCTGGAGGCTCTAGTCAGCTTTGAGCTTTTCCTCTTGGGTCCCATGCCATCAGTGGAATGTCATGACATTCAGGACCATGGCTAGCACCATGTCAATGCCTTCATGAAGAGGACAGCTGAGGGGAAAAGATGGTGACCTAGGAAACCAATAAGAGTCCATGGGTAAGGACATCCACAGAGAAGAATGATTAGCTGAGGTTTGATCCCTGGAACCCACATAGTGGAGGGAGAGAACTCATCCTTTCAAGTTGTTCTCTGACCTCCACATATTAGTATACAAGGATAAGCACATTAATATATATTCATATCTATTAATTGTAGTGATCCTCCATCTCTGGAGAAGTCTATCTCTCAAGTTCTTGTGTCTTTGGCAGGAATCCACCACAGCCCTAAATTTCATATCCACTATGTCTTAATACGCCATATTCGCATCCCTTAACTCATTTGAGCCCAGGAAGGGCTATAGCAATGAAAAGATACACACAGGAAATTCCCAACACTGTCATGGTTACCTTTTCCTTGGTGTCATGGACACATAAGATAATACAGAGTCCAAGCAATCGTCTTAGAGAGCTTCAGACTGGCATGCATGAACACTGAAATATTTCACCTTCCTATCTTGCCAAGCCTCCTCCCCCAGTCCACCCTGCCAAAACCATTTATAGGTGATCAGTTACTAATTCATGGAATGATTCAGACAATGACAGAATTTATCCTGCCATAGAAAAGTCCTGTTTGTGGAGCCTTAGGAAGTCAGGAAGTATTTGGGGCTCAAAAGAATAAAGGTGGCATTACAGGTACAGCACGTGAGGATTATTTGAATATGATGTTTGGAGGACACAGTCAGTGGTGGTCACACTGCTCTCAGATGGGACTTCTTGACTTTATTACTACACTGTAGGGGAGAATGCAAAGAGGCGGTGTATTTTTGGCTCCTGAGAATCTCTGATGTGGGTAAAATATTTGGAGAAGGGAGTGTCCATGAGTAACCTAGTGTTTGAGTGTGAGACATCCCCCAAGGCCAATGGCCTTGTTTTGCCACCTCTATGTGGTGACTCACTAGCGCAGTGGGTCACTTGTGGGAGGACCTTGGAATGTAATATTCCCTCCCTCCCTCTTATTGAGGGCAGGTGCGATGTGATTGGCTGCCAGGAGTTCTTGCTGCTGCTGTGCCTTTCTATGACAAACATTCTTCTCCACCTGTGAGCCAAAATAAAACCTTCCACCCTTCAGTTGCTTCTTCTAGGGTATTTGGTCACAGCAGCAAGAAAACTAGCTAAGCAGCCTGTAATGAGATAATTTTGTTCCCCACTTATACACTACAATGGCCTCTGACAATTCCACTCTATACTCCTGACCTATCTCAACAAGTTTCTTGATTGGAGACCATTCTCAGTTCATCAAGCTCTTCATAACCAAAGTAAATCTTCTGTAATAATGACACATGCCAATCCTTTTCCATTTATCCCATGTATTAGTGGTGGCTTCCTCAGTCATAAGCATGATTTGATGTGCTTGCATTCTCAGAAGAGTCCCTAAGCCTATATTCCTATGGGTCCTTTCATTGTAGCTTCACTTAGAGTTGATACGATGTGTTCTCGGGGCAGATAGGTCCTCTACCTTTTCCCTTACTTGTTTCAATAAATCTATTTAAAATTCATGAGATGAGGAGTCCACACAAAGTCTAGACGACCTCTTACACTGATTTGGACATAATAGAAATATATAAATATACATGTATGTCCAGGCCAAGAAAGTATTCTCTGTGGTCAAGCTAAGCACCATTATTTTACAAAAACTTGGTTTCCTTCCTGTGGATGTAAATTACAGAAAAGAGAAGCTGGGTGATTAGCCTTTCCCGATCCTACAAAGCTTATTGCCTATGTTTGTCTACCTCTGGTACCATAGTCTTCTACTGCATATAATTTTCTATCTATCTTTGCTTCCCCGAGTAGAAATATTGTGGAATGTATACATCATTATATTATCTACTCAACAGTGTGTAATTACATGTCTACATGTTAAGTAAAATTATTTTCATTATTATAGATGTAGAAGGGTATGATATTGATTATTCAAGTGTTCTACTATAACTTGTTAAATTCTTTTCTTTTATAAAGAACATATACTACTGTAGTCATGTTTGCATTAAAATGTGACTATTGATAACTGTGATGCCTCTTGAAGAATTGAGCTCCATCTAACTATTTTTAATACATAGCAGAATTTTCTTGTAGCTCTAATGTATGCAATAATGCTCTCCAAATTGGTGTGGAGGACTTGGAAGTTCCAAGCCTTAATCCTACCATGACACTGTATTTGAAGAGCTATAACACACACTTTTATCCAGGTACCTGCCACAGATCTACTCTTTAGTTTTTTGAGGAACAAACTCTAAACTATTGACAGCAGGTGAGATCTGCTTATGTTCTTCACTGCCTTTGAGCATCCTAAGAGGAGGGTATGAGTGGAAAAGGGAGCAACCATTCTGGGAAGTAAAAGGATGGGGTTTGTCTAAGAACAAGAACCAGCAAGAAAAACACAGATCCTTGGTTAATGCTAATGAGGTATTAATTCAACTTATCTTTAGCTGTCCTACCATCAAACTTCATATTAAATAAGAGAACATTGTTTGCTTATTGTTTCTAGATGGCTTGGACTTTTTGTTATTGGCTACTGAAAGTATTTTCTAAAAACATTTTCATACAATATATCATGGTCATATTCTTTCCCCCTTCTTCAAGTCCTCCAAGGACCCTATATCTTAAATACATACACACACACAGCATAACAATGACGATGACAACAACAACAACAACAACAACAACAACAACAACAACCCAAAACAAAATGGAAGAAACCCCTAAAAACTGGAATCCATTTTGTATTGGCCAACTATTCCTGGGCATGCTTTGGCGTGTAATTGATATACCTAGTGCCACTCTACTGAACAATCTGATTTTTCCTCTCCTAGAAGCTACCAATTGCAAATAGCTTCTTGATTGAGGGGTGGGGCTTTGTGCCTAAATACCCTTCTCTGTGCTGGGATTTTCTTCTGCTTTGAGCAAGTACAGGGAGACTGTAAGAGCCAGAGCTGATAGATGACTCCAAGGAAACAGCATCTTCCAGACACAGAGCTGATGCACATATGAAGTCACAGCGACTGTGACAGCATGCATAAGATCTGTGCTGAAAAAGTATCAGCAAGAACCCAGAACGCCATGGCTGGTAAAGTCTGCTCAGGTAATAGATCCCTCCCATGCTGGATTTTTCTCTTTAGTGCCCAGTAGTCAATGTTCTTGTTTTCTCAAGTGCAGCATCCACCCTGTGGTGCTGTTAACAAATGTAATACATAAGGAAGAGAATTACAAATATTTATGGCTGTAATAACTTCCCACCCCCCAAAAGGGGGCATGGACCACATCATTAGAGAAAATCAACCCAGTATGTGGTATGCTTTTTATTTCTCCCTTGGATTTTAATTCAGATAATGTACATGACTTTCTGGGGGTGAAACGCTCCTGCTTGGGGAAACAGGACTTTGTGTGGCAGTGATGCTGGATTGCAGACAGCAGATTCTTTTTTCCTTTTTCCCTTTTCTCCCTTGTAACTGATATATTTTGTAACTCATAAATCCCATGGAGGCTTTACAACTGGTACTTGGGGATTCCAGGAATGACAGTGTTCTGATGGATGTGTGCATCTGAGATACAAGATCCCTCCCTGTGTACACACTATCTATTTTACAACCTGCATTTAGGGGAATCTTTTTGTTCACGGACTCTTAAGGTTCAACAACAAATGATAACAAAAGGGCTCTTTCTGGAAGATGCACACAGTTCCATACCATCTGTTCTAGAAAGCTCCCTGAATCCCACTTCCCTTAGGTTGGTTTGAGGCTCTTCCTCTGTATCAGAGTCCCGTGAGATAGCCTTCACTTGACAACTGTCACATTTAGCTGTGTTCTTGTCTGTCTTTTCCACTGGACCCTGAGGTCCTTTTCGACAGACATAACATATCTGTTTATGTCCCCTGGCCTCTGTGGGGAGCTTGCCACAGAGATAGTTAAATATTTTCTCAGTAACCCTAGATGGTAGACAGGAAAGTGGCTTCTCAGCTCAGGCTTCAGATCTGGAAGCTGCCTTTGGGTTATGTCTATCCCTGAGTGAGAGTGTCTAACTTACACCAGAAACTCATGCAACCCAGGAAAGTTCCTTCCCCTCCCCAACATCACAATTCTGGTTCTCTCCCCCTAACCGGAGTAAAGTTAGGACTAGTGTTTTCCCCCCAGAATGTTTCTTGCCCTAAGGGTTTTCCTTCTCCTCTAGGAAACATAGAGGTGAAGCTATAAAGGGAAGAGAAGGAAGGAATATAGAATTTGGGGAATATTTTCCTCCATTCTCACATCAAATGTTAATGGCCATAGTTAATCTTGCTTAGGGGAAAATGGGAAATTTCAGAAGTGACTGAGACAAGCTTGTAGTTCAAGACCATTGTTGGAAGAGTGAGTTGGTTATGAAGGAGGACCCTAGCAGCCCTTCCCCCTGTCTCTGTTGCCCCTGTGTGGTGTCATTTGCTGCATTATCATAGGAAGGAATAGCTTGCCAGCTACAGACCCCTTCCCACTAAATGTCTGGCCTCTGGAACCTTGAGTCACATTACCTCTGCTGTTTGTAACTTTCCCTGTCTCTACCATTCTGCTGTAGTAGCAAGAAGTAGACCAGGACCAGGCCAGATTCTATACATGAATTAGAGAAGGCTGAGCCTTATAGCCTTACAGCTCTTGGAATCCAGGGAAGACAGGTACAATGAAGACGCTTTAAGCAACAATCTCTATTGGTCATTAAAATAGAAATTTGAGGAAAATGTATGAGCCATAATTCTTCCCTAGCCTCCTGATGGGTTCTCTTGCATTGAGTATCTGAGGACCATGGGTTCTCAGTGTGATATTCTGCTCCTTAGCTCCTATATCCCTGCCCAAATCATCACTGACCACATGCACAGCCAACATGTATGGAGTGTTGGTGTGTTAGTTGGAATAAAAATGGCCCCCATAGGTTCATAGTGAGTGGGATTATTAGGAGGTATGGCTTTGCTGGAGGAAGTATGTCACTAGGGGGTGGGCTTTGATGTCTCAGAAGCTCAAGCCAGGTCTAGTGGCTCATGATCTCTTCATATTGCCTTTGGATCCAGATGCAGAATTCTCAGCTACCTCTCCAGCACCATGTCTGCCTGCATGCCACCATGCTTCCCACCATGATGATAATGGACTAAACCTCTGAAACTATAAACCAGTTTCAATTAAATGTTTTCCTTTATAAGAGTTGCTATGGCCATGGTGTCTCTTCCTAGCAGTAAAATGCTAACTAGGACAGTTGGCTTGAAGGCAGTACATATGCTCCTCTTCCAGGGTCTTCACTGGGCTCTGTCAAGCTGGCTGAAGGAGAAGGCAATGACCTGAGCAGGAACTAACTACTAAGGTATAAGAAGCGGGTGAGGAAGGAGGCAGTGCAGAGAGCAGACAAGGTTGGCCAAGAGAAGGAGAAACAGAAGTGTGGAGCTGAAAGACAGAGAGTGGCAAGGTAGGAGTCACAGAGGAAGAAGACAGAAAGGCTTAGACATTAACCTAGACTTATTATTGAGGCAAGAAAGACCTAGGACTGAGCCCAGTTCCAGAAACAAGCAGTTCTCCACCTTCATGGACCTGCATGACAAGAAAACCCAAGTTTTTCCCATAGCAACTTTCCAGTGATCATGTAAAATCACTTTTGACATTTGCCCTTTGTAACCAGACCCATTGGTACCAGTTCCATTCCTCTGAAAGACTGAGTATTCACCAGTGTTCCTACTATAGCCTTTGTATGCTATTAATGGGCTGAGTATTATCCCCTGGTGCCCCATGAAACTAGTTAGACTCTATTTTCTGTCACACCAGCAGCCACGTAGGCTCTTAGGGATCCTGTTTCCCTGTTTCTGCTTTGCCCACTTCTGCCATCTCACCTTCCATTCCAGAAGCTGTTGGTAGCTGTTCTTGTATCAACCCCTAGAATGATCATTCCTCACTTAACATGGCTTAGGGTTCTGGCCATTAATGTACTTAAGTTGGAATTCTGTATAACTAAGAGAATACATACATGCTCCCCCTATCACAAACACACCGTTTTCACTACAAACAAAGAGGAAGACAGGCATTACCTAGTGAGGTCTGCTCAGTGGCATCAGCTCTCAGTGGTGACACTAGCTGAAAGCTGTGCGCTCAATGCCACTGGGGGCAAAGTGTGCCCTGGAGCATGTGACATCTGTAACTGGCAGTTACCAAGTCAATTACAAATCTTGTCACTTTATCATGTGCTTTACCAACCCTACCACTAGCGTTTTTCCCCTTTCAAGTAAAGGGGACTGGCTGTTACTGTCATGCTTGTGCCCAGTATGGTGGCTCCTTCTGGTTTCCTTGTCTACCAACTGTAACTATAATAACTATCGATGGGGATAAAGCCTGACTTCTCCAATGCTCAGAGTCAGGCATCTCCAGGTAGACAGTTGTCCTGACAACACTGTTCCTCGGGGTGCAGTTGTCAGGGCCTTATGCTAGTGTGCAACATGCAGGCTTACTAGAGGGCACTTGAGCACAGGAGCTGTCAGAGTCACCGAGATGAACGGAGGAGGCACGCGTCAGTGCCCGCAGCCAGACTCGAGCACACTTCAGGCTCTACAATGACACTTTCAGACGTGAATGCATCTCACAGTGGGACAAGGACATTTGTTTAGGACACTAGAACACAATGTTCAAAGAGTGCCGGGACTACGCTGGCGATAAATAGAAAAGCCACAGAGCAGCAGGGAAGGGTTTGTAGTGGAAGTCTTTTCTCGGAGGTGACTGGGTTGCCACTTTTCCAAAGCATCAGTAGAATGCTTGCCCAGGGCAGGTTGCAAAAGAGCAAGGCAGTCATTATTTGAAACAGACAGATGGAAACTCCTAGAAGAGTTTGCACCTTTGCTTATGACTAGAGTGATCTATAACCATACTAAGGCAGGGGCTCTGAACCTCCCACATCTTAAGGTTTTATTCCCCGAACAAAACTTTATTGTGGTACTTATAGTAGATGCTGTTGCTGGCTCCCCACCATGCACTTTCCCCTCCTTTCCCAGTTCTGCAGCAAGCTCACCTCTAACCCCACTGGAGCAGCCTGACTACTTAGGAAGCAGACTAGTGTTTGACATTCCCCTGGCCACTGCCACTTAGACACGCTAGAGACAAAAACACATGCTAGGTCACATCAGAGGCACAGGAGCTAAAGTAGTATTGGTGGCTGCCTTGTCATCTCACGGGACTTGCCTTCTTGTCTCAGGGGCTCTTCCACACCTTGAGTGAGAGAGCCCAGGAGAAAGGAGATAAGGGCCTCAGATGGCACTGCAGAGCTCTGTGCCAGCCTCCAGGCATCTTGCAGTAGTAATTCTTAATTCAGAGTAAATTGGAAGTACTTTTAAACTTGTAAAATTCCTAATTGATCTAACACTATTATCATCCTTATTTCACTCGTGAAGAAACAGGTTTGAATACAAATGAACTCATCCAACATTAATAAAGTTAGTAAACACTATAAAATCCAAGAATAATTTGACCCAAAGTGCAAACCCTTCATTGCTCTGATATACAGGATCTTAGAATAGTATTTAGAAATCTCACAGTTTACCTTCATGGAGGGAAAGAAAGCTACATCAAGGTAATCCTGTCCTCTGCCAACTTAGAAAATAGATTACTATGCACGGTGGATTGCGTTTAAAAATTAATTTTGCCTCTTTCACTTTTTATTTGGCTCCCTCCTGAGTGCTACATGGAAGCCTATGTGCAGAGTAGGCACTATGTGTGTACTTATTAAATAAGACACCTACAGTTCCCCAGTGGATGTGACTCTTAAAACAAAGAAACAAACAAACAAACAAACAAACAAAAACCTTTATGTCTCTGGATCACTTCCTGTACCTGGAAATGCTAGCACATGGAGATATGTCAGCCATTCTATTTAATTCTATTTAATGATGTACCCACAGTATCATTGTTTTCAGAATTGATGACCAGTGGTTAGATCAATCAGGTCATGTGGCCTGAAAGGCTTCTGATGATCTCTCAGGAACAAACATCTCATTCAGGATTTTCCAGAACTGTTCTGCCAGGCACCATATGCTAACTTCTGCATGGACCGGCACCCAATACTACTTCTTTCTGAACACCCAGGTTCCTGAGCAGCTGCTGCCATCACTGATCCTGACCTTGCACCCTGTTTCTCTACAGCCCATCTCACCCTTCATCTTGCTTCTCTTTGACCCTTCACTAGGTTGCATGACCCCTGAGCTACTCCCTGGATCACATGATTGCCTCTAGCCAGGACATCCTGGGATTGCCTTGGAGTTGACTTATCCCAGGTAGATCAGAGCATCTGGTGTCAGGATGCAGGGCTCTTTCATTTTGCATAGTTCACTTTGGACAGGTCAGTGGATGCTCTGTACCTCACTGCTCTCACTGAAGATGGGGAGAGTCAGTTTCTCCAGTGTGTAGGTTCTATATGGTTCACCAGGTCGGTGGTGAATGAGCTGCTCACCTTGGAACAGCAAGATTGATAACCACACAGCTTGCACATCATCAGCACAGGAGGTCCTGACTTTCATGTAGTAAGCAATTAAACCAAGATCTTATCGTGGAAAAAAGATGTGGTCTCTTAAAGGTTCCATTTCAAGTTTCAGAAGTAGAAGGCACTGTGCATCATCCCATGAAGCTGGAAAGCCTTTGGTAATTAAAAGGAGGGCACAGTTGGATTTTTTAAGACAATCCCCAACACTGGCTCCTTTCTTTAACCAGGAACCCTTGAGCCATTGAGAACAACAACAAGCTTGACAGGATTTAAAGGAGAGGAGTTCCCAAGATTTGTTATGCTACCTAGTTGGGTCCCCATTGGTCTTGAGCAAGTCCAGGCAGATAGATTTTTCTGTTTTGCAAATAAAAAGCACCAAGGCCATCCAGGCTGCTGGTGACCCCTCACTTAGTTGGTCACTGGCAGGCCTGATTCAGGAATTGGTAACCAGAGACCACCAGACTGGAGGGCCTTTTGTCAGATGGAATGCTCACGGCATAGACTGGGTCATCTGGAAGCAGGCAGACCTAGTCGGGCGGCTGCCAGCCCAAATCTATGGCCTCAAATGCTGTCCTGATGTCTTGTCTTTGTACCTAAGGTTACAGTATGAAACCAAGGCTTGCAGTCAGTCACTTGAGGTGACTTATTAAAAGGGTCCTCCCAGAAGATGCCCTAATTATGTATTGCCAGTGGATCTTTTGGGGGGATTAATTTCTTTTTTATTCTCTAACAGTTTTATACATGTATATGATGAGTGTTAGTCTCTCTTACCTCCTTCTTCCTCCTCTCATTCCCTGCCTTCTCCTGCAGAATGACATAAACTTTCAATAAACACTGCAAGAAGAGAGGGCCATTTAGACTTGTGTAATCCAGTATACTTAACATTTCTATCCCATAATTCATAGAGATTTTTGTTGTTTGTACATGTGTTTGTTTTGAGGGCTAGTTTTATTGCGAGGGGCTGTTGTTTATAAAGAGGTGCAATAATTGGGGAAATCACTGAAACATTCAAAAGGAGAAGAAGACTGCTAATAATTTACTGCATTATGAGTCTGCCTAACAGGAAGAATTCACTCTCTTGAATTCCCGTGAAGTCGTCACAGTGAGGCAATTTCCCCATCAACACCCCAAATGACTGTCTCCTTGACATTATTTTGTGGCAGGTGTTTCACAATCACAGGGAGTTTGAAAGTTAAAGTATAATGATAGGGATCCGAGGTGTCTCTTTAAAAAGCTGAGTGGGGTAACGATTTAGCAACGCCTCCACTGACTGAAATGAAATATTAACTTCACAGACACAATGACAGATTAGACTATCATCCATCTCTAAGGCGATTACAGCATCTGATCACACATCAGTGCCACCTCTGGGAAATGTTTGACACTCCTCCTCCACTAATAGTCACCCCTCACTTAGGAATTTGTAGAGTACTTGTTAGCATCTCTCTGCAACTCTGAAGATCTGAGCTACACCCCAGCAAAACCAGCACACAATTAAAGGCATCGTGGTGACAGGGACTCCAAGAGACAGGAAACAAGGAAGACAGTGGGGCGCAAAGAAAGGGCTTCATGGAAAAGAAGAATAACTTTGAAAAGAGTAAGGGGTTGTTTAGCAAGAGCTTATCTGTGTTTGCACCACGGTAGTCTTCTGTCTGGCATATGCTATTGGAGTTGGACTTGATCTCAATTCTACACTGAGGTTCACTCAAGTTCAAGCAGCTACCGCTGATAGAACTGACACCTAGGTTTTCCTCTGGGATTTGATGATCTTAGATGAATGTGAGATTCCTCTCCCTGCCCTGACTTCAGGAGTGGGATTTGTTTCTTTTAGGCCACTGCTCACATCCAAAATGCAATCTTATGTTCACTTGCCCGTCTGCCTGCTGGGTATAAAGAACAAAGGTAGGTTTCCTTTATCACTACCATCTGCCTCCCAGTACCGACAACAGCCAGGCTGAGCTGGCGTGCAGTAAGTATCCAATCTACTGAAGGAAGAAATAGACTATGTATAAAATCTTCAGCTTCCTTCAGAACCTGAGCCAGGTGAAAGCATCTTACCTTGAACATCTGTCTTGAAACTGCTCCTAACACCTGGGACGTGACTGCTGACACACAGAGCCCTAGCTTGAGGCATTATTCAGGAAGTCCCAGGAAAGGGAATTTGCTTCAAGGTTTCCCATTCTCAGGAAATGACCACTTAGTGGATCCACCCCAGGACCTTTGAACCTTCTAATCTTCTTTAGTGATCAGAAATTCTGTTTCCTAACAGAAGGGCCAGAGCCAGGGAACAAGGAAGGTCTTGCATTTGACAAATGCAGAAGACAAAACAAACCACATTGCGGAGAGGATAATAGCGCCTACATGAACAAATAAACATTTTCATAATTTGTCTACTAATTAAAATAGCAAATACAATCAAATTCAATTAACGAGGATTGGTCTGTGGGGCTTTAAATCAGAGGAGCCTGGTTGATTGCACGGGAGTCATTAATTACGCCAGACGTGATTTCTCCCAAGCAAACCCCGGTGGCATTCACCTTACTCAATTACAGGCTTCATGACTGCCTGGGAGAGCCCGTGTGTGGGGAGCTGGACTTCCAGACTCGGACATGAGGACATCCCAGGGTGCTGCAGGTGCTTGCTTGCTTTCATTCACGTAGGTCACAGATGTCTGCCGAGCCTCCTCATGAAATCTGTGTGATTGTAGGGAGGCTCTACGGTGGCTCATGAAGAATGCCTTCCCTGAGTCCCACCTCTTCTCTCCTCCGCAGTGACTCACTTGTTTGTTCTATGCATCTTGGCCCTGCCCTGTAGGGTCGACATCCTTTGGGGCCACTCTGATTTCCTTGGCATAGGCCAGAAAGTTGACTGGCTCTCATCTAACTGTGGTCGGGGAAGTTGAGTTCAACCATGGGCTCTCTCACGGATATTGTTCCGTGCTTCATTCATTCCAAAGATTGCCAAGCTTATCCTGGGGGACATGTTTTGATTTCCTTTGGGAGATACACATTTCTAATGCCCTGAGCCTGAGCAGGCACAGTCCCAACAAATGGATGTGCTGTAAGAACAGAGAGGGGTGTAGGAACCATGGCCAATGGAAGAGCGCCATGATGGTCATGACCCGCTGAGTTCTGAGAGATCCTGGCTTCAATCAAAGGGTAGACAAATAGATCCTTGAGCAACAGACCGAGGATTTGGTCTTACCTTGTGTTTTCAGATAGAATTATTTAAGGAAAAATAAAAACAGCAATTGAGTGATGTTACAGGCTATCCCTGCTCCTGTCTGCATGGTCCTGTGTGCCTGAGGAGAGACTGCATCACAAGAGCTACACAATATGCTGCTCTCTTTCAGACTTAGAAGGGTGTGTCAGACAGAAGGCTTAATAAGTAGTAAACACAATGTCTGGATTCTGAGGATAACATGGCATCTTCCTCACGCCAGTGGCCTTGGATTTGAACCACAATTCCAGGAGCAACCGCATCCTGAAAAGGGAACAGAAGTTGAGGAGTGTGTGTGTGTGTGTGTGTGTGTGTGTGTGTGTGTGTGTTTGTGTGTGTGTGTGCAGTGGGTCTCATGGGTGCTGACAAATGTGTGGTTTTGAATTAAATTCCAGAACTTTCACTTCTACACACGCTCTTAGGAGCTTGGCTTTGTCAACATTGAGTTCTTTTCTCAAATGGAAGATGAAGTAAGAACAAAATGTCTAGTGGAATTGTTGCAAGGGTTCTGTGAGATAGTGTGAGAGGATGTCCAGAGCCCGTTCCCTGATGGTGTGTGCCCTTTGAGTGGCAGCATTTATTGTCCCAGCAGCTCAAAGCACTCTCTAAATTCACCTTAAACCTCGCTGTACCAGGTGCTCTATTCACTTGGCCCTGCAGCCATCTGACAATTGGGATTGGAATGGGCAAAAGGGTAAGGGGCGACCCCTTGCCATCCATTCTACATCGATCTGCCCTCGATATTCTCAGACTGAAAGAGGTCACCCTTTGAAAGGCGAGGGGACCAATGGCAGGGAGAGTTGCCAGTGCCCGCCTGTGATTTGGAGATCAGCGCTCTGTGCGGTGTGTTGCAAAGCCATTATGTTGTCTAGACTTTTTACCAATGACACACTTCACATTGTGAGTGTTGAAATAGCTTCCGAGTGCCCGGGACAGATGCACTTGAAAGCTGTAAAAGCTGTGCTGTCAGTCTCCCACTCTCTCACCCCTGCAATCATGACTCCCCTTTGCTACAACTTTATAATCCATTTGTGCTTCTTCCCAAGAGCTGACCACACTGCCACCAATTCAGGCGTCCTTGCCTCTCCTCTGCTCTCAGCCTTTCAGTTGTAATTTGTCATATAAACCCGTATAACACTGCTTGCTCCATTGACCTGCCATCTCATCTGGGAAAACTTTTAGGAGGCTCCTCCCTGAAACAGAAAGGAGTCTTCATCTTTTGGCCTCTTGGGCACTGAGGTGTGTGGATAGTAGAAAGACAAATGGAGTAGACTTTGGAGTTAGAAAGCATAGCACCCAGCCAGATGTGGTGGTGGATGGTTACAATCCCAACACTTGGGAGGCAGAGGCAGATGGACATTGAGTTCTAGAGTCACATGGACTACATAGCAAGATCCTGTCTCTAAAGCCATCAATCCAAACCACAATAAAACAGAAACAAAAGTCCTATACCTACCACCCCTTGCCATGTCACCCAGGCCTTCCCAGTATTTCTGAGTCTCGGGTTTCCTTATTTGTAGAAGGATCTAGCACCCCCCCCCCACCACCACCACCACTCACACACACTTGCAGGGTCAGCTCGGGAGATCAGGTAACACAGTGCCTGGCATGAGCAGCAGTTTGAGGAAGAATTCTAAAGTCATCTGTTGCCCTTGTTCCCTGGCTCTACTGTTGGGGCACAGGTTCTGGGCATCTGATTCATACGTTCTGGCCAGCGCACCACCTAGAACCACAAAGGCCCAGGGTTTGATTCACTGGATATACCTATCTCCTCTTTTCTCCTCCAGAATCCTCTCATTGTTCCTTTAAGGTCTCTTCTTTATGTTAAAAAGTAAACTAGCAAATACCCCACTAACACAAACTAGAAATTGCCCAGGACTCGGGTGGAGACCTTTAGAATCGAGCTAACCAACAATCCAATTGCCGAAAATGTCAACTCATAAAAGGTTTTGTTCTTGATTTTAAAAACAAATGCAAATTGCTTGCCTCTTTTTCCTATGTAGTCCCTGCCAGGCTTTAAGAGCAAGGCAAAGCAAACCATGGTTCTCCTCAACCCCGGTTTTTTCTTTGGCCCCAATTAATTACTACGGCATCATGCTTTTAAGAGTTCACTTCACCACTGCACTGATTGCAGCAACCAGCTTCTCCCACCTCCTGATGATGTTCACAACAAAATGGAAAGAAAGGCCCTGAGGTGGCCAGCTTGCATATATATTTTTTATTATTTTAAAAGGGCTTAAATTGTTCTTGCATGCTCCCAATGTAGAGTGATTGCTTCAAAGGAGCTCACAGTTCGAACTCCGCAGAAAGTTATAAAGGGAAGGTGATTGCTGGGCTGTCAACATAGCTTGCTCCATCCCCTAAAGGGAGAACACTATGGGAAGAAAAAATCAAGAGAAGAAAAGGTTCAACTTCACACATTCCATAGTGATGGAAGGGGGTCAAAGGTTAAGGCTGACAAGTGAATTGCTAAGTGGCTGCAGCTCAAGCCAGTGCCATCAGGAAAGTCACAGGGAAGGGCTTATATTGTATAGCAGGGATCTGCTTTGCAAAGCCATGGCCACCTGGTGACCTGAAACCAATTATTTGTTAGCAAAAAATCAAAGGGCAAACAGCTACCAAGAGGAGACTCCAGTTTTACATCCTAATGAAACTCCTGGCTCACTCATCAAAACAAACAAACAAACAAACAAACAAACAATCCATTTATACACTTCCTGGGAAAGGCGGGAAGTGCTGGGAGTTGGGATGAACTGAGGGCTGCAGAACTGGGCTTGATTGGATTACCTCTAATTGGGTGACTCTAATGAGAATTAACAATGCCGAGAACCCACACAGTGGAGGAACTGGAATAGCCTTCATAACCTGAGACACAACGGGAGATAAGACACTGTGCTCTTGGCTGCTTCCAAAACAATGTTGGCTCTTGGGTCCTGGGCACAGGGCAGCAGTGGGAATCTTGGCTACACTCACTAGCTCTGTGCTGGGTTGAGTCACTTCCCTGTCCCTTACTGACCTCCTCAGCAGGGTTAAAGTTGCTAAAGTACAGTAAATCCCATTGGGTTACAAGAAGTATTCCATGAATTATCCACACATGGGAGGGACCCTTTGAATAGTGCCTTCAACATTGTAAGTACTGGTCATTTCACCTGCAGTCTTTGCTGCTATTAGTTTACATACCATTTCATCACATGCAAAGAACATTGACAAGGTATTAGTAATGTTCCCAATCTGAGGCTGGGTAAATTTGGTTGTGTTTGCCTGTGTGGGGCAGTGGGCATGGGGGAATAAAGGGAGTGTGAGAAAACCTGTGTCTTGTCAGAGTTCCGGTGCTCCTCCAGGCAGGCAGATGCAGAGGATGGCCACATACTTTCTACTCGGCCCCCGGTGGGTGTCTGGCTATGGGAAGCTACAGACCCAGCCCTCAGGGACAGTGGGTGGGGGTGGACAAGAGGAAGTCCTAAGTCTCTGGGCCTCACAGAGGCCAGAGATAACAGGTTTTCAGTCTCGGGCATCTCAGACACTGTTGGACGCTGCGGAAGAGCTGAGAACAAAATGGGGCCCCCGGGGCCAAAGGGAGGAGAGGGCAGGGAGAGAGGGGTTGCTGGGTGGTTCCCACTTGGGTGAGAGTTCTTGGTCTGGTCCATGGCTGGAGCGCAGGAAGGCCTTCTGGTGGGAGGTTAGATGAGGCTCTTTAGGGGAAAGCCTATCCCATCCTTCAAGCATGGTGGGACTTGACGAGCAGAGAAGTCTATGGTTTCAGAGCTTTATTGTAGAAAGGCAGAGAGAAAGAGAGAAGGTAGAAAGAGGGAGATAGGCAAGCCATAGCCATGTGGAGAGAGGGGGGAAGGGAGAGAGAAAGGAGGGCTAGAGTAAAAAAGATGAGAGAACAAAGAGATAGAGGAGGGGCCAAGTAGCTCCTTTTATAGTGGGCTGGGCTACCTTGCTGTTGCCAGGTATCTGTGGGGGTGGGGGGCAGGGAGGAGCATACCTGGCTATAGTCAGGTAACTGTGGAGTCTAGTCAGAATGCCAGAAGTCTGGGTATTGTCTGCGTGACTTATAGTCACAGAATTATGGAGTTGGGGGCTCTGTAGTGCCAGGTACCTGTCTCTGGGAATGTGGTGGCTCACTGTTCATTCCCTTGTAGAGTTTTTGACTGGGCCTCTACTGGGTCACTGGAGCAAGCCCCATTCAACCAAAACAGGCTGCCTTTCAAGGCCCCCCACAAGCCTGGGTTCAACAGCTTCTCATGAATTTACATTTTTACAGTTTTCTTTTCTTTTCTTTTTTCTTTTTCTTTTTCTTTTTTTTTTTTTTTTTTTTTTTTTTTTGGTGGGTTGGGGGAGGGGGATATGCAGGTTTACGCATGCCATGGCACGGCACGCAGGTAGAAGACACTCTCAGGTATCAATTACATCTTGCCTCCCACTGTGTACACCCAGTTACCTGGCTTCCTGTCTCTCTGTCTCCCATTTCATCTTTAAATGGCTAGCGTCCCAGGTGTATTTTACTCCCCCTGCCCCCAGGCCTTCCATGGGTTCTGGGACTCACATGCAGGTCCTCATACCTACATGACACGGGCTTTGATTTCACCCTCTGAACCATCCCTCTCCAGATTCTTCTTACTATTTTAAAACAAAGACTCCACCAGCTCCTGGTCATGTCTGCTGGCCTGGTTCCTCCCCCTGCATTGGCAACACTAGCTTTCCTCTCATCTCTGGCTGGCCATGCTTTGCTCCCAGTCTTTCACAGGACCTCTTTATAGGCTATTCCTTTGGCCTGGGATGCTCCTGGAGGGTATAATCAACATCTGATTTTGTTTATTCTTGAGTCCAGCATGGATTTATAGTAGGTACACAGTTAATATTCATTGAATTCATTGAAATAAATGAGTTAAAGTTTAAGAATATCACTATAAATAATAAAAGAGTGAATAATAAGAGCTAATTTTATTTGGTGCTAGGTATGGATCAGCAGTCATGTTTTAAAACACTTTTCTTACATCATCTCGTATCTATTCTGCATAGTAAGCTAGGAAAGGCAAGGCCTGCTGGTCCTGGCATAGGTCTAAGGGGTGGGGGTAGAAGGAAGAGGAGGAAGAAGAGGATGAAAGAGACCTGCTAGCAGATGACAGAAGTCAGAACATGAAGCATTTGATGGAGGAGATGAGAGGAAACCTCAGCAGGAAGGCAGGATGGCACCCTGAGTGTATCTGCAGACATTTGCAGTGGCCTCATAGAGGAGCCCAGCATGAGGGCTGAAGGGCCAGCAGGAATCATCTGCAGGAAATGTGTGGAACATTTCAGAAAAGGGAAGCAACAGAGCCAGAATTTAGGACAAGGGAACAAAGAAAAAAGAGAGAAGGGAGATTGGGATGGGGGTTGGTGGTAGTGGGGAAGGACATGGGCCAGCTACTCTGCTAGCTGGTGGCCTCAGAGTGGACAGCTCTGAGTAATATATGGTTCCTAAGTGCATCTGAGTCTTCATGGAATGGAGTCAGGCAGAGAGTAGGGAAAACAGATAGGCTGTTGTTCCTGTTCCCACAGAGGGAATGGCTGCTCAACCCTGATCTCCTCAAGCAAGATATCAAAGGGAGGAAGAAGGCTAGAACCCCTGGAACACACCTGCCCTCGGGTGACAGAAGGAGGACAGGGCAGACAAGAACCCAGCAAGATGGTCATGATAAGTGTCAGTCTGACAAAGTCCTACCTTTTGCCTTTGTATGAGGGAGTGGTGTCAGGGGAAATAGAACAGGGTTCAAGGACAAAGGTGGACACAAGTGGTATGGTCATCAGACCTTGTGGTATTCTTACCAGAAAGGGCTATGGAAAGACTTCATCAGTGTTCTGGGAGGACACTGAGGGGTGTGTACATGGTCCTTTTAGCTGTAAACTAAAACTTGAAACAATTCTCTGATCACTGATGGACCCTAATATGTCCAAGTTCCAAGTCTCCCAGCCCATGGCCTAGATACCACACATGACTAATTTCTGCAGCATCAGCCTTCCATGATGCCATACTACCAACCATGGCTCTGCCTTCTGCCCCCCTGGGACACCTGGTTCCTTATGATATTCAGACTCTCCCTTGTCTCCTCTAACTTCCCAAAGTCCCCGGGACAAGGCCCCAGCACCATCTCAGTCCTGCCTGACTCCTGCAACTCGGTCCTGTCTTGCCTTGAGGAAGGCTGAGCAGCATAGGGGACAGCTTAGCAACCAGGGATTCTGCTTACTTTCTGTGCACTTATCCTTCTGTATTGGGCCGCCTAGGACTCTAGCCTGCAGATACTATGCGCACACACCCCTCTCCAAACAATGCAAAGTGTCAACCATCGAGGAACCCCACCTGCATTGAGCGACATGCGCACCCTACTAGGAACAATAATGTAAGACTCTTCCCCCCTTAATGACATCAAATGTAGGTCCAACTCAGTCAAACGCTGCTTATGTCTGGGTATGAAAGGAGGGAGGCCATCTGGCCTGGTTTGGGGGTGCACACATAATAAGGTAACACTGTTTCCAAGTGGACTTTGGGAAAGGATCCTTTACTATCTTATTACCTTGCATAATTGGGTATGTATCATGTTCCCTAGAAGGCCAGTGAAGCCATGACTCCCTATAGCATGCTCCCGGTATTGCGCACTTCTCTGTATCTCCTTATCATGACTAGTTCAGATGAGTGGTTATTTGATAATGTACTTAATGTCTGATTCTCTTGCCTGACTAATTCTGAGAGAATAGAAATCTAATGAAATGCAGCCAAGCACATGCATTGTGCTTGCTCAGTAAACACCTGTTGAATAAACGAATGAACAAATGAATGATGGATGCAACTATGGCTCAAAGATCACACAGCTAGGAAAAAGCTGAATCAGCACATCAGCGTTCAAATCATCTGCTCTATAGAGGCTTCAGGGCAGACACATTAGGAAACCATTCTTAAAGGGAAACGAGCGTGTCCTGGGATCTACAGCAGAGCTGCTCTCAAGAGGCAGAGGGGTGGGAAGGGCCATGAAGGTATGAGCAGGGGGGATAGGAAAAGCCAAGAAGGTTTTCTAGTATGTTGAAGATTTTGGGAGGCTTGGCATAGGACAGAAATGCCAAGCATGCTTCTAAAATGTTAAACATTGTTTAATAATTTGGCATCGTATGATGAGCCGTTTCTGTCAGCATGGAATATCCAGCCCTCCAGTTGGCTGAGAAAAGAGCAGGGCTGGATTTAAAAAAAAAGAAAATTACCAGATCTCTTGGGCAGCTAAGTAATCTGATTTTAATGTCTACCACAATGCTTTGGAGTTGGGTTTATTCACTTCAAATGTGCCGGCTAGAATTGGTTAGGTAGTCTCTCCTGTAGGACACACATCCTTCACAGGCATGACTTGCAGATTTCTCAGGAGCGAAAAGGAAGCCCAGCACTGCAGAAGACGTGGACTGGCCAGAATCACTTAGGACAACCCACTTACTGTGTGCTGAAACCACGGGACCTCTCTTGTTCTGAATGGTACTTTCTGAACTCATATCCTTCTCTGTGATTTCCACCTGCACTGTGTTTTATCTCACTTGCCCCAGTCCTAATATCTTACATGGAGTAGATCTGGCCTGACCACCTAAGATCCTCTGGCCCTAAGTCTGCACTGTTGTGTCTGCCTCCTGAACTGACATCAGTACTATAGCACTGTTATAGAGGTACAGGGTTTCTGTAGTTTTTGGTTGGCACCGAGTCAATTCTAAGTTGGTCTAAAAAGCTGGAGATAGAGTTACCACACTAAATGTTCAGCAAATGTGGGCAGAGCTTACCTCGTGGGAGGAGGGAGTTGATTTCATCTTTTCAAGAGCTCACACCAAGACTCTCTGCTCTTTCTGCTGACTGCTGGAGTTTTGCTCACCAAATTGTAGAGGATGGCTTTGTCATGTGTGTGTGTGTGTGTGTGTGTGTGTGTGTTAGCTAGCTTCTCATCACTGTGACAAATATCCAAGAGAAATAATTCTGAAGGAAAAAAGATTTGTTTTGACTCATTGTCTCAATATTTTCCATCCAACGTCTCCTAGGTCGATAGCTTTTGTCTGAGGCCAGGCAGAACACCATGATGACATTAGTGTATAACAGAGATGCTCATCTTTGCTGGCCAGGATGTTGTGAGTGACCAACTTGTTAAAGTCAGGCTCTACTTCTGAAAAGTTTCCCCTACTACCTCTAATGGCATAAAATTATGAATCGGTTAGTGATCAATCCATTGATTAGGTCAGACCCCTCAGGATCAGATAACCTCAGCATTCATCAGCTGAGTACCAAGTCGTCAGATCATGAGACTTTATCAAATCCACATTGCATGTAAAGATTAACATACATAGTAGTTGTGAATCAATCTACTATTGCTGTATTTCTCAATATGCTAGAAGCCCCAAATAGAAACATCCTTAGATCGCATGAATGATAAAAGAAACAATATTAGTAAACTAGGGTCTGGATGTCCTAGGGGAGCTAATTTCAACAAAGAAATGGATGAATGCGAAGAAGTGATAAAAGAAAGGATGCCATCAGCCAATTAGAGGCATTGGATAGGTTCTCACTGCAGACAACATCTTTAGTGTGGAAGCCATAGCGCCAGGAACATGCTTAAACATGCTGTCTCCAAATTCCATCAGACTGTTGGACATTATTATATACCATGCACCTTATGCCAAATCCTGCAAGGAATACCTGGACTAGAGATTAGTAGATAGGGCTGTTTTGGTCTGTGTAGATCAGAAAGGCAAGATATTACAGTGCAAATAGGCACTTTCTGTACCCCTCCACAAAGAGATAGAACACAGTTGTGAGACCTCAGAAGGAAAAGCCAGGAAGGCAGAAGGTTGGGCATAGCTCTAGATCTGTAAGGTTTGCAGCAGAGAGCTAGTTAGGAAGGATCTGAGAAGAGTCCTAGGGGCCATGGGCTATGAGTTACTCAGAGTTGTTCCCATAGAAACAACAGACATGAAGAAAAGAAAAAAAGACGAAATAAAAATTAAAGAAAGAAAAACCACAAGAAAACCCAACCATGTCTTGGATCTCCAGATACCTGATGGGGATAAAGCAGAATGCCTTGAATACACAGAAAACCACTTCAGTGAGTGAGGTGGGAACTGACTAGAGCTGTAACAGTGTGATGTGTAAGCAGTGATGGGGTCTGTGTCTGAAGCACACAAAGTGCCCCTGGCCAAGCTAGCGCTGTATAAAATAGTAGAACAAAGAGCCAGGGACAGAAGCTGGTAGGGAGCTCCCAGGTGGCAGACACTCTTCTGCTCACGCTCATTTCCTCCATGTCTCAGATCCTGTGAATCAGGTTCACAGTTCCACCCATTTACAGCGGGAGAAGCCATGACTCCAAGTTCAGAACGTGCCCACGTGCACAGAGCAAAACCAGGGTTGTGTTGCCATAGAACTGTTAGCCTGTGGACATGTTTCTGTCCTTCTAGGATCATGCCAGCGGGTGGGAGAAGAGCTACACTCTCCAGTGAGAGGGGATAGAGAGGGTGTGTTATAAAGGGCAGCAGGTAGGGGAGCCACACTTCATGGTATTTGATTAATAGGTTTGAAAGCTGCTGCTGAGAACTGTGTGAGTTACAGAGATACCCACAACCATCTTATACAATGTCAGCATCCTAGAAACCCGGTTCACAGAATGAAAGCTATGATTACACGGGGAAAGGGCAATTGGAAGGACATTAGACCTTAAGGAACGTGTCGGGTCTGGAGGTATGGACAGAAAGAGAGCTCTACGTGGACTTGAGGCGCCACATTTGAGCCCTGGCTGATGGAATGACTAGAATACACGGTTTGTCCTTACGCAGAGAAAAGAGACAAGCATCTTAAACACCATTCCTTTTCCCCTTATAGCACACGATGACTGCCAAACATCCTTAAAGATGGAGAAGCCTTTGACAAAAAGAAAATGTTATCTATTTCTTGGATCTATTTTTTCCAGATTTTTTTCTATGTAGTTTTTTTCTTTTTTAAATAAAGTACACTATGATTGGATTGTATATAAAATCTCAAGCCTTGACTTGTTTTACTGAACAAAATATTTGTATTTTTGTGACATATTTCACAAGAATCTGGGTTTCCATGGCTGCCTAGTACTCTCTGAAGGGCTCTCAAGTTCTTCTTTGGCTCTGTGAACATGCCAAGTTATGCTGAAAAATGTGGACCATGGCTCTGTGGGAGAAAGAGGTGAATTTCCCGAGGTCTCCTTGGGTTCCTTTTGGTTCCCAAGAGTTGCTATAGCCTAGACTTTGTTAGCTGAATGTGGCTTTCTTTCCTCCTCCTGTCCAAATGCCTTCCTAGAGGTGATGGGGAACAGATGCCAGGCAGTATTATAGATTCTTCCAGATGTGAGGGACATGAAATAGCCACCCCTGTCACACTATGAATACAGCAAACAAAGAGTTACAGAAAGTACAAGCGGCAACAGAGTTCAGAGGTGCCTACTTTAGGCTTCTGGAAATAATAAGGAATGCAGTTTCTATGCTTAAAGTTACATTTATTTATTTGTATTTTTGTTATCCCACTGGTCTAAGGACCCAGGTTTTCAGAGCTCTAACATTATCAGAAGGAACTAAAACTAATATTTAGATTATCTATGATGAGAAAGAAACATGACTGCTTTCTGGTTAGCCCCAGTTATCAGACAGCGCAGAGCAATGCAGTTCCTTGCAGTTTACACTGTAGCTTATGCTGTCGTTTACGCTGCTGTTTCAGCTTCCCACTGTGATGGTCTTAGCCCGAGCGCCTCGCTCACACACACTGCTTTCTGAGCACGACAAGGTCGCCTCAGTGAATCTATCCGACTGCTCTGGGGAGGCGGTGTTCTGGTTACCATTTCAGAGAAAATGGGAAGGAGGTGCAGAGAACCAAGTACCTTGCTTAAAGCCACAGAGAAACGGGTGTCAATGCTGCAGACTTCTCTGGTCTCTAGACTGTCCCAGCCACGGGCCTCTTCCTATGAACAAAACGGCTCCACTGAAGTCCCGAGTGAGAGACGTAGTCAGGCTTGCTTACCTCACATGTTTAGTCAGAGTAAGTGAGTTCACTCCCAGGTATAGAGGCGGTGCCACACACTCAGCCAAGGTTAACTTAGGACTCTTGGGGGTCTCTTTGAGGGTCAACGATATTGGACATGTTTTATAGTCAGTTCTACAAACCATCTAAAACCTGGTTTTACCCAATGACCTTCATCTGGGAACATCTTAAATTTTGCTGGCAAAACTACCACCACCACCACCACCACCACCACCACCACCACCACCACCACCAAAACCAGAAGCAAACAAACAAACAAACAAACAAACAAACAAACAAATAGTGTTTTTAAACTGTAAAGACCTTAGCCTTTGGACGGTGTTTTTGCAATCACACTCAGAAAAGGCCTGGAAGGATTATATAGGTTAGATAATATATATCCTTTAAAATATAAAGTGTCTAAAGGTCTCCAGATTGGGCAGGGGCAGAGATGAGCCTTCACCTTAACCTTGAGTTGGGTTCCAGCCAGTCAAGTCCTAGTGCACCATCTACTAGGCAATCTACCCACCTATGGGGCACCTGGAGAGGCAGGAGACACAGACCTCTCAGGGTGAGACCTGCATTGGATTTTCTCTGCTCCCCAAGTCTAGAGGTGTGAGTGGTACCAAATAATCAGGTAAGACATAGGAGCTGACAACTGGGGTTGGAGAGATGGCTCAGTGGTTACCAGGTCTTGTTCTTGAAGAGCATGGGGTTTAGTTCTTAGAACCCACGAAGAGCAGCTCACAACTATCCCCAAGTCCAGCTCCAGGGGATCCAGCCCCTCTCTGTGACATTGTCCAGGTATACATATACTCATGCAGGCAGACTCTCATACTCTTAAAATGAAAATAAACAGATTTTAAAGCTGATACCTGCTTGTGTACTTGTTTCCTCTAACAACAGTTAAAGCTTAAACTGTGTACCTGAAATTACAACTCAGTCAAAGGATGCTTCAGGTTTGCATTCTCCCTACAATCTTCCTTGCCCTTCTCCACCTCTGCCTGTCTGCTACAGTAGAACAGGCTTCTCTTTGCTCTCTCCGCTTGCCTTCCTCCCCAGCTTCAGAGCTGAGAACAGTTGAGTACCTGTTTTCTGTACCCCCAACCACTCCGACATCTAGATCAATGCTTTGAACCTGGCAAATATTCAATAAACTTGTGTTAAACACAGCGACCATCTTAGGCAACATGTTTGACTTGTTTTCAGCCAAGGTTTACTGGCCTTTGAGAGCAAATGCTTTGAAGACCATATTTTTCAAAGAGCGCCTATGTGAACCCAGAATTAATAAGCATCTAAATTACAAATCTCACCATGTAGAACAAATTGGATTTCTTTTCATTAATAGCAAGGAAGCAGAAAACAAGCCCGATCCCAAGGGAGGCAAGGGAACACAGTTATTCACCATTTTCTCTTATTCTTTTTTTTCATTCCATCTATAAACCCATTTTTATTCAATTACGTAGCTCATAAATATGGCCCCTGCATGTCAGCACAGTAAACAAGCGGCCTCCAACTCTACAGCTCCTTTCACAGCCCACCCAGTTTTGCAATGAGAGAATCACAGAACTGGTTCTGGGATTGCTTTTAAAGGAAAAATTAAATAAAACAAAGAAAACTAGCAAAACCTAGCCAAGCTTTAAATGATCACAACAGTTCAGATACAGAGGTTCGGGGACACTGGCTTTTTAATCAAGCAAATGTTAACATTGTTTTCCATAATAGCATAGAAACTGCATTATTGATGGCAATGTCCAACATATATGCACAGTGTGCTTTTATATTTGCCTTCTTAAAAGCCTATTTAGTTTACATAAAGGCTTAAAATTTTTATACAAACCCAAGTACCATAATGACAATGATTCTTTCTCGTAAATACTCAGTATTTGAGGAAATCTCATCTTTGCCTTAAAGGTTTTCTTATGAGTTCCCATTTGCTGACAGATGGCCGGGCAGGGGAGGTATGGAAATTGGTACTGCACACACCCCCAACCTCCAGGAAAAGCCCTTGATCCCCTGCCCATAGAGGAGAAGCACACAGCCTGGCAAGCTGGCTGTTTGTAAATCCATAAGTCTCTTGTGTCTATTGCAGACCCTCTCAGTGTGGTCCAGGAACCTCAGGGATTTGCTAGCCTTCATGAGGAGAGATTCATGAAGTCAAAATCATTTTTTATAATTCCATGAAGATGTTACTCTTCTTTGTCTTCAGGAAGCACAGCGATGTTCTGCAAACCTCACACGAGGAACACGACCATAATAGAGCAAATAAAAGCACAGAAGTAAGAATCCTGCTGTCTTCTATTAAGCTCGGCATTAAAGAGATGTGCAGCCATGTGAGCCAGTGCAATTATTCCCATGGACTTGCCTCATTTTACAAAATATAGTTATTTTTCATGTCATTTATGTTAAAATGTAAAGAGTTTGCCATTGATTTTAAAAACACAAATTGTGCAAACAGTTTGAGACTATCAGCCTTAATTTCTAAAAGGATTGGGTGTTGACAGTTGTAGAGCCATTCTTTGTGTCAACTGGAGGAGGAAATGGGATCCCAGATTTCTCTGCGTGTCTAGGAGGCTGTTTCTGGTTGGGGTGAGCGTTTGAAGCAGTGTGCTCTCAATACAGTAGATAGGGGTCTCTCCATGTGAGTGGACACCTTCTACTCAGTAAAGGCTGAAGAGAATGACAAAGGTAGGCAGAGGAGAGAGGTAACTGTACGTTTGCTTTCTGCATTACAGCTTGAGCTGGGACATCAGCCTTCTCTTGTCCATGAATTGAGAATTGGACCATCAACAACATTGGTACTTTGGTCTACAGGTTTGGATTGATGTAAAGATGGGAGCAAGGCTTTGGGACTTACATTACACACACACATACATACACACACACACGCATACACATACACACACACACATCACATTACATACATATACACATATACACATGTACATATATATGTTTTGCTGGTTCTCTCTGGAGAAATATTTTGAGTTCAAACCTATCATAAATAGATTATTTGGGGTCCTTGATAATTTTAAAAGTCCAAAGAGGACCAAAAATCTAAACCCATGAGAACTTTTGATAAAACTGGGAGAATTGAGCTCTGTGACATCTTTGTTGAAGAGTGTTGATGAACATCAAAGAGCTGGCACACTGTAGACAACTACTGATTAGACCCCAATCTTCTTGCAATCAAGTCTTGGGTCCCTACAAACTATGGATGGATAACTTGGGTTATTTAGTAAATGGAAGACGTGGGCACTCTAACCCCAGAAATAACTTAAGTACCAAACTCTATATGGATGGGAGTTAGAGTGGAGAAAGATCCTGCATTCTGGCAACAACTTTAACTGAGAAGACAGGAGCTATAGATAATGTTGTCACAAAAAGGAGCCATTACAGATTATGTGTAATTTGGAAGTAGTTTTTTTTTGTTGTTGTTCAAAGCACCTAAACTAACCCATCTCTACTTGTGGCATTCCCTCGGGGACTCAATAAAAGTGTTACTAATATAAAAGAAGAGAAAGAAACTCAGAGACCCAGCATGCAAAACTCGCAAAGGTTACACCAAATACAAGAACTATCCATGCATACCGAATTGGAGGAAGTCTAGCTAGTGTGCTGGGGCCACGTTATTGTTAGTCTACAGCAATGATTGTCAGAAGGGCTGAGCTGTCTCTGAATACCAGCTTCCCATTCTTTTCCAGCAGAATAATTGAGTGTGCAGAGCAAAGAAGGGTGCAGGTCAGTTGGTAAATAAGCAAAGATTGAGGACCAGAAGAAAACACAGCAAGAGAAGATATCCAGGAAGGGGATCAGGAGGGGGCAATGCCTGTGCCTAATATTAGCTGAGGCTTCATTATCCTTGGTCAGCGAGGATCATTGTTCATGAAAACCCAACATTACTGATAGATTTGAACATGAATTCTTACTGAATATGTATGTAGACACACACTTACATGCATGTTATGATGACGGATAGTGGCCCAGTAAATTGAAGTGAATGCATTACATAATGTCTGTTCACTCCTAAGCTAATCTTTAAAACATTTTCTGAGTAAGGACTCCTGCAGGGTTGGTAAAGAAAG
The DNA here is from genome assembly GCF_900095145.1 of Mus pahari. Taxonomy (NCBI): domain Eukaryota; kingdom Metazoa; phylum Chordata; class Mammalia; order Rodentia; family Muridae; genus Mus; species Mus pahari. Next base: position 91,091,599 of record NC_034599.1, read on the forward strand.
ATGGATGTAAATGAAGGGTGGCTATGCAATAACTCAAGTAGGAAACTGGTGAGCAAGGGCCATGCAATCCCTTCCTGCCAAGAGAGGACTACTTTCAATTCAGACAGTCTACACACTACAATTATTGAAAATTGGGCCATGCATGGAACAATGTGGAAGGGCTTCCTGCTGGAGGGAGCTCTTGACACTGTTGTGGAGAAACAGCACTTTGCTGAGAGATGAGGGGGAAAGGGGACACCTCAGCCTATGGAGAACCCAAGTGGCATTGAGGTACTGAATCCATGGTGTAAGGCAACAGTGATAAGTGTCCAGTCTGCCCCAGGCACTCGGTGTGCATCCTGAGGGCTTACTGGTTAGAGCACTGAGCATCTCTTGGTCTTTCAGTGGCTGATTTAACCCATCCCCAGATCTCGGATTCCGTGGAGCCGTGGATGTGGGCTGAGCAGCCTCCCTTGCCTTCAAATCCTTCCTGTTCTTTTACGTACAGCTCCATGCTGCCTCTCATTCTGCCCTGGTGAATTTCTACCCTTCTGCCTCGTCACTCTGGCCCTGCAGCAAATCTCCAGCCACCGCCATACATTCTGGTTTTTTTGTATGGTCACTACTCCCAGCTGATTCCCATCTGCTGCAGCACTGAGCATGGGATTTCTCAGCAAGTGCTTTCCCTTCTGTGGGCCACGTAAGGATTTTGTGAATGAACAAAGGACTGAACGAGCCTTTCCGTGTGATCTTGGGCATATTCTCTCCCCCTCACTGGGTGTCAGCTTCTGGGTCTATGAAATCCGGCCACGCCATGTCTTCCCACAGTGAAGTAGGAACACTAGAGCCAGACCTTTTGGTGCCTCCCTCTGAGCACAGCCTGTCCCTGGCACAAACCCTCATTCCCCTGCCAGACACACTGTGATTAGCTACTCCCTGCTGGCATTTGCAGCTCCTCTGTGCCCTGGGTGTTGGTGATCATAGAGTTTACTGCAGCCCTGTACTCCCACGCTGCCTCCTCCTCCACACTGTAAGCCTCTTGTGTGTTCACAGGCCAATGTAAATGGTGGTCATTTTTATCATTCATTGTTCTTTCCTTCCCTCCAAAGGATATTTCATTCCAGACATGCACTTATATGTTATTTTCAGCTGGATTTATTCTCAACCCATTTTACAGATGAGAGAACTGAGGCTTAGAAATATAAGGTGACCTAAATAAGGATAGACAGCATGTACGCAGAAAGGACAGGCATTGTGTGCAGCCCTGTCTAAATCTGAACCAAACTGGCCTTTTGTTTTAATTGTTTGTTTACATTATCCTACTTATTAGAACCAGGCTTAGCACTCAGTAAAAACTTCAGTAAATCTGAATGAATGAATGAATGAATATCAGGTAATCTCATTAAGTTGCAACTCAGAACCCCTGTACTCTATTCTGTGAGCTCAATAATGTAATCCATAAAGAGGCTCACAGCTTCCTTGAGCCCATCTCTCTGTCTGCTAACTTGCCACAGCTTGGTGGGAGGAGCAAACCAGGGGATGTAGAAAACAATGGCCTATTAACTAAGAATTTTTAAGTTTTAAAATGGAAGCTAAAGGAGAAAGTAAAACTTGCTTTCCATGGGAATCATTTCTTAGTTTATTAATCGGACTGGGAAGTCTAATTTTTCCCTCTGGTCTTTTACAGGAGAAGGGGGAGGGAGCTTCCTGAGCATGCCTGTGTGGATCCCTAGGCAAGCTCACTTGGAGAGTCGAGCACACTTCGCTGGCAGATGCCTCCTAGAAGGGAGGCGTTACACACATATGCATAAACCGATGGTTATTACCGCTCCTTAGAGTTTTGAGTCAGCGGTGGCCATCTTTCCCAGAGCCCTTTGCGCCTCTTTCCAGGCACTGGCTTCGCTGTCTACCACTTCCAGTGTCCGTGGAGGATCAGTCTTTGGTGCTGAAAGAACACTTGAAGGCCTGAGGCTGGCTGAGTAACCACCACCCTGGACTAAAACACTTGGCAAAGGAACAAAGCGAACTGTGCCCAAATGCTTCTTAATTAGCGGAGAATTCCTAAGGTAATTGCTCTAAGTAATACCCAGGGAGCACCAAGGAAGGCATGATGGAGGGTCCAAATTTCACCTGTAAGATATGAGCACATGCAGGAGAGGCTCCTGATGCACAATGCTTACCTGGCTGCCAGCTAGCTGCCTGTCCATCCATCCCCCTGTCCATCTTGCAGAGCTCAGCAGGGCTGTCTGACTGTACATCTGTCTATCTCCTCTCTGACTCAGCCCAAGTTTGCTCTCAGTTGTCTGCCTGAGCCTGGGTTGTAAATCTGTAAATAAACTTGTTAGACCTTTTCTGTCTCTCTAACTGGGAGGCTACTAGGAACAAATAGAAAGGCAGATATGACATGCAGCCTTTTGCTAGGATTAGAAGTAATTTAAAAAGTGTTCTCATGGGAGAGAAGGTCAGAGCCAGAAACCATAAAGAAAAGTTGGTGGTTTTGCTTTATTAAAGGTCACGCACAATATAAAGAATCCAGATTTCTATAGAAAACAAATGAAAAGGCAAATGCATTAAAAGTATTTGCATTATCGTGGCTGACTTAAGGACTAGTGTAATTTATATACAAAATCGCTTATGAATCAGGAAGAAAATTAAAGTAGGAAAGAAAGTGAATTAGGAATCTCTGAAAGGCTTAGGAAGGGGCTGAACCAGAACCTTTGAAAAGATGCTCAGTCTCCCTGTAACCGAAGACATACAAGTTGAATGATGGTAGCATATTGTTTTCCATTCGGGCCAGGTGACCAAGTCTGGTATGGAATTATCACTGAGCACAACCTCCTGGAGGGCAACTTAAGAACATCTGTTGGTGTTTTAATTCTGTATGTTCCTGTCTCTATGAGCTCTACAATGGTAGGTTTGTTTTTTTTAAAGGAGTCAACAGAGTAGGTTTTTAAGATTTTCATCACAGATAAATAGCAATTTCAAACATCTTCACAATAGAAAGCATAAGAGGAAGGATGCACTGTCTCAGATCTGAAGATAACTGAAGGAATTGCAGATTGATGATGGAGAAAAAGGCAGGAGAAGAGCATCCAGAAGCCACAAAGTCAAGCCCGAAGGCTGCTCAGTGGCTGGCAGGGAAGCAGAATGCCGACGACTGTTGGGCAAATAAGAGTTGGGGCAGCTGTGGACTTCTCTGGAAAAAAAGAATAAATCTGGATCTTTATATCACCCTTTAAACCAAAATAAATTTCAGACAGACCAAAGATTTATGGGTAAATAACACCAGCACATAAATATTGAACAAGAACAAGTGAATATTTTAAAAATAATTTTGAGGTAAGAACTGCAGGAGCCATTTTGTTAAAGGAAAATCTATGCTATGCACACTCAAAGATAAATTTTAAAACTCAGAGAAATAACTTATGTCATGGATGGAAGGCTCAAATCCCCATACACAAACTGATTTCAAAGCTATATGGAAAACTCCATACCTTAACCGAAAGATTGACAAAGCAATACGTAATTTCCTGAAGAAGTAGAAATGGCTAATAAAGATGAAGGTGTGACAGTATTTTCACCCTGGATTATAATAAAATGAGTGGAAAAATACAGACATCATCTTTTCCGAGCAAGTTGGGAAACCAATGCAGGAAAGCAGGGCTGCTACAGAAATTAGAGATGGGCAAGGCAGTTATTGAGTGTTAATGTTTGTATCTCCCCTAAATTCATATGCTGTTGGCCTAAATTCAATGTGATGCTAGCCATTTAGGGCGTGTGCCTTGGGAGGGTAAGAGGCCAGTAGGATGGAGAACTTGTGAATGCCATTTGTGCTCACAAAGAGGCTACCTTAGGGAGCTCTCCTAACTTCTGCCAATCCTCAGTAGAACCTGGTGGCCTAGCGCTCTGGTTACAACCCATCGAGGCTTCATGACTAAGTTCTGCTGTTCATGAGTTACTCCATGATGGTGTTTATCGCAGCAATCCTAGGGGACTAAGACAGAAGGAGTCAGGAGAAGAGAGAGAATAGCACTGCTCACCAGAGGCACCAAAGGGGTTGGCATGCTTATTCAGTGATGGGGTAGAAGATGAAAACCAAGACCTCAGGCTCAGGGAGGTCTTATGTGCCTATTGGCTAAAAAGAATGATGCAAACTACCTACTTGCACCACAAAAGACATGAGATGGAAAAATAGGAAGTACTTTAGATAAGCGAGGAAATATAGCGGTTCTAGCTCTGGGTGGGGGTTGATATGTGAAGCCCAGTTAGGTCTCAACTCAAGACTCCATATCTTTGCATCTGCAGTTTGTTCTCCCTCTTGGGTCAATTACACCAGTGGCTCTCTCTGCTGTGCACTCACTTTTCTGCTCCAGTATCATCTCAGAAAGGCCCTCTTCCTGAAGGACTAGCTGCTATCTATGTCCTGCCCTGCTCTTACTCCATGGGTTGTCTGAGAAGAGCAGACTCCTGAATGCACTTACAGTAACTCTGTGAAGTCTTCCTGATATACTTCGGGACAGCTATCACCCTACTGAGCAATATTCATAAAGGTAAAGACCTGCTTCCAAGCCCTCTCATGTCCATCCTCATAAAAATCTAATTCTTTAAGTGAGTAATCAGGGGGGAGAGAGGTCTTGTAACTTGTACCCATCTTGTAAGTGATGGAGTTGGACCAAACCCCACAGAGTAGAGAAATGGAATCATGTAACATTTCATCTACAGCCAGGGAGCTGGGTGTGTGATAATACAAACCTTAGTGCCCATGTCCTCATGTCCAGAGCTACTGCAGAGCCACTAGAATGACTCATAAAAACATCTGTCATTCTCTCTGTCAGAGTATGAGGCACTGCACATCTGTCTACCTCTTTTCTAGGAAGGCCTGTATCTTGCTTTGGCCCAACTGAAGGAGAACAGAGGTGACTTGTCATTTCTGGGCAGAAGCCTTATGCTCTAAGGAGCAATATGTCATTTTCATAGGATTTTCATAATGTTGCAGCACATGGTAATAGTAGTATGAGGCTCTGAGTGAAGAAAACTCCAAGGAAAAATTAGTGTTGGCATATAATGCAACAGAAACATGCCTCCATTATTTAAATCTTTCAAGATTATTAACCTAGCCAACCATGACCACTAATGTTTACCTAGACTGTGCATTTACACTATTAAATTACATCTCCCCCCACCTTACCAACTCAGGGTCAGAGTGGATAGGTTACTTTGTAGTCACAGAAAAAAAACCAAAAAACAAAAACCCAAGAACTCCTTGTAAAGATCATATCTCATTTTCCCTCTGCACACACTTTAAGCAAGAAGGTCCTTTGGACTCCCAGACAATTAGAAAGTTGTCTCCAAAGAGCATCAAGTAGTCATGATGTAAAGGGTAGTAGAACATAGAATCCAGGCACAGTTGGCTCTGGCCAGCCACCAAGAGGCTCAGTCCCATTGTCAGATGACTATTCAAGTAGGTACCTAAAATCTATAGCAGTAATTTCCCCAGAAATTACAATTTGGAAAGTTCCTTGCATAGAAAGCACCAATGCTGTCCTGTTCCATTCTCCAACCACCCTATGCAGGGGGTGTCGAGTGGAGGCAGGGGGATATCATTCTTCCCACCCACATTTGGTACTGAAATCCAAGGTAAGAGATCGTAGGAAACTTGTTTAATGTTACTTGTCTGATAAAGGTTGGAACACGGATTTACCATTGACTGATTCTTTGTCCTGCATGATTCTTTTCTCTGTGTGGTAATTACAACCAGTATTGGAAATGCTGGAGGAGTCAGAGACGGATCTGTAGGGTTAGGAGATCAGTATCAGTTTGCTCACTTGCACAGGAGCTGGTGAATGACCAGCAGTTTATAAACTGAGCCTCTTGGTGGTGTGGGAAGTAGTTGAAGCCTTGAATCTGTATTCTTCGATATGGGCCTATATCAAGGATCCTCAACCCCACCCAGAAATGGCAAAGCCTCCTATGCACATGGTGAGGCTCAGACAGTAAAGCTTTCTTTGGGAAACTGAGTGTGAGTTGAAAGTGTGTACAGAAAATTTCCATTGTAGCTTTATTCCCCGGGGATATTTACAGCCTGAAATCTGCTCCCCTACAGAGTCTGCTCCTACTAAGATTTGACAAATCTATCCCACAAACTCAGCAATACACCTCAAACCCTTTCCCCTTTCAGGTGCATGTACCAAACCACTCCTCTGTTCAAATATATGTAATAAACATTCTGAGCTTCTGCAGTGCTTCCATTTCCCCATCAGTGAGCCAAGTCCACCTAATCCCAATGTTTTCGGTATCTATGCATCTGTGCGCATGTCTTTTTTCCATTTCCTTGGTGTGCCAGTTAGGTTCATTAGTGGAGCCATGCTAGACACAGAACAAGGTATTCAAGGCAGATAGCACTCTTCTACTTAACTTTTATTCCAAGGGGGCAGATACAACAGAAAAAAAGTATAAATATCATAGTTGATTGGGTGAACCAAGAAAGCCTAATTGTAGTGGAGACATGTGGGCAGAAGAAGAAAACAGCACTACACACAGTGGTCCAAGCGTGGGGAGCAACGGCAAAAGACCAGAGATTTGAGTGTCCTGAGCAAGGATATCAGTGTCATGGCAGAAACCTTGAAAGGCAGATCCCAAGGAGGCCATAGGTGGGTCTAGCAAGCTGTAAAGAGAATTGTTTCTAACCTTGAAGACATTGGAGGTTCTTTGAATTAAAGAGGAGAGAAAGATGATCTACATCTTGATAAATGTGCTTTATAAAGATCCTTCAGGGCCAGGAGAGGTAGCAAGTTAGTTAAGAGTGCTTGCTATTCTTCCAGGGAACCTGTGTTCAATTTTCAGCACCCATGCTTGGCAGCTCACAACCACTTTGTCACTCCAGTGGTAAAGGGTCTGATACCTTCTTCTGTCTTTCATAGGTACACACACACACACACACACACACACACACACACACACACACACATTTGCAAATGGTGCTCAGTGGTGCAGTGTTTGCCTAGCATGCACCAGGCCCTGTGCTTTATCCTGAGCACTGCCTAAACAAATAAATATGAACAAAACAAAACAAGAGGGTCAGGAGAGCTACTCGTGAGAGTGCCCATGCTGTGAAGATGGGGAGGGGGGAGCCAATTTGAATTATAATCCCAAGTTGCAACTGGTAAAATCTGAACTGTGGTGTGGATGGGCTGGGTGAATGGATTTGCTTCTGAGAAGGGGTGGCAGACACTTGGCATTTTAGATGGGAAAGACAGGGGGATATCTATTTGAAAGGAGAGGAAACCAGCTCTTCTGTTGACATTGAACTTAAAGTGCTTGTGAGGCCCTGCTACAGAGGTGACAAATTGTCAGGGAATTCAGAGGAGATCCTGGGAGTCCTAGTCTGGAGACAATGGAAGGCACTCCTGCATCTATACAGTCAGAGAGTAATTTTAAAAGCAGTGTGAAACCAATGGGCAAAAATCTTTCCAGTGTGTGTCTCCTGGTAGAAGAGGTAAAAGGTAACAGAGAAAGAAGCTCCAAGAATCCTATAGCACCAAGGTACCTGAGAGAGAGAAAAACCTGTTTTCAAAGGAAATGGCAGAGCATGGCTAAAGCCCATGAGAGATCCAGCAGGAAGTGGGCAAGGGATGTATTTACATGATTCACCTTCATTTCACTTAGCGGAAACCTTGTCAAAAGTCATTTCCGCTACATGGTCAAGGAGGAAGGACAAACGGAACAGAGCGAGATGCTCTGAAGGGAGGAGATAGGACCAAGAGTAAAGGAGAGTCATTGAAGATTATTAATAGGTTACATATCAGGAAAACCCAGTGCAGGCTGGGCCCTTTCTACATGAGTCCCCATTTCTCAGCAGCTCCATGAGGTTGTCATTAATATTGTTAATATTAGCTTCCTTTTGAAGACAACAGAGCTAAGAGATGGGTATTGATGGGGAAGCTTTGTAGAGACGCTGGATGTAGCTGAAGCTGCGCTGAAAGTGTGGGTTGGTTGTATTCTTTGATATTAGGTAGTTGAGTCTCTTTGCTGGTGGTTGGGAATGATGTGGAGAGGGTCCTAAAATTGAGGCGATCCTTGCAAATCAGGTGACTCAACGTCCATGAGGGCTAAGACATTCCTTCCAGGGAAAGGATAAAGGGAAGAACAGTGTCTTTCCAGAGCTTCTGCTGCATGATGAGCTATAGAATGGGGTTGCCAGGGGTCAACCGTAAGATCTGAGGACTGAGAAGGAAGTGCGTGACGGAGTGTTTGTTACACATCGTGGTTATGGGCTCCCCATTTTAGTGTAACTCCTTAAAAGCCGTTTTATTTGTAAGTTGCTTTATAAAAGCATCAGGGAATGAATACAGACATGTTAAATTGGAAAGATCTATTAGTTATTCAAGTATATCTGCTAGAGTTCAGAAGAGAAAGCAGGAAGAGAGAATAAAGAAAGGTCTGTTTGAGTTATATACCCTCTCCTCCACACTGCTGACACCATACTAAAAAAAAAAAACCAAAAAACAAACAAAACAAAACAAAACAAAACAAAAACTGCACCTACATGTGCTTTTTTCTTTTTTTTTTATAATTTTCAAAGCATTTCTGAACTCCTACAACTACAGAACCCCATGCCCCCAAAGCAACACAGAGCAGCCTGCTCTAAAGTCACAATTACTGCCTCCTTTCAGAGGAGAAAGTCAAGCAACATTTAACTTAAATAAATAAATAAATAAATAAATAGATAGATAGATAGATAGATAGATAAATGAATAAACAAATAAATAAACAAACAAATAAATCCTTTTCCTGAATTCTAATTGTTGAGAGAAAATCAAAGCCTAACAGAAATGCCTGACCTAGAAGGTTCTAACCATTTGTGGCACTCCAGAATTTCCCTTGTCACTCAGTGAACTAGCAGATCCTTTCGAGGGAAGAACACACAAATGGGTTATCCAATATCACATGGCCATTGTATGTTTCTAAGAATATATTTGTGTATACACATAAATGCACGAGAGAGAGAGCAAGGAGGACTATATGGGAGAGTTTGAAAGGAGGAAGGGGGAAAGGATGGAAATACAGTATGATCTCAGAAAATAAAATAACAGATTATTTTTTAAAAATTAAAAAGCAGGATTAATTTTAAAGGGATGAACTGTGTTTATTAAGACATTTACAAAGGAGTCGTGGCAGATTGGCCAAGTCCTTAAGTTGGTTCAATTTCATTTTTTCTTCATAAAAAAAGATGTCTTTGTTTTATTTTATGTGTCTGAGCCAATTCTCCAGCCCCTCTCCCATATTTCAACATGAAGGAAAATTTGGAGGATACAAACTAGGGAAAACCCTCGTTTCTCAGTCATCTCTTGGCTGCACCAACACACATTTTCTTTCCTCTCTCGTCTCTCTGTCTCTGTCCCCCTGAATGCATTTCTTCCATCATCTCGCACTTCTTCCCCAATGCACACAAAGTTCGTCTTGTCCAAGTAGCCTGACCTGATTTTGCACATTAAGGGATCCCTCGGCAGCTGTCTGTAGGCCCCTCTTCCAGAGCTGCCCTCTGCAGCTGGGAAGCATCTGGAACATGGCTCTTCCATCTTTATCATCTTTAGAGAGCCCTGCTCACCTGACCACCTCAGCCCTGCTCCGGGTGCGGTATGGTGCGTGATCCATGGGCGCTGCTTCCTAACTGACAGCCAAACCCCATTGTATCTGAAACTAGCCTCACATGCTTCATGAAAGTCGGCATCCCAGGGCAATTTCGGAATCTATCATTGAAAAAATTCAAAGAGATAATGAAGACCTTTGCTGGTGCCTACTAGCAAAATTAGAGCACTAAAGAGACTTTCAATCGTGATTTCTCCACCTTCTGCATTAAGTCTATTTTAAAAGCCTTAAAAATAGCTGTTTAGCATTTACTTGCCCGGTCAAAGAGACTTCTGAGAGTATTTTACATGCCTCACAAGCCCCGTTTCTAATAGAGAAGCACATTTTATCCTGACTCCAAATGAAAAATTGCCACCATTTTACATGTTTGAGGATCTTGATACAATCTTGTTTGGGGTTTTTTAAACCCTGTCTGATAGTTAAGAAACATGTCTAGGAAACTGTTGACAGGGTTCTATTTTCTAACCTATATTTTCCTTCAACATCAAGCTGGTAGGGATATAATTTTAGAAAGCTAGAAGTGGCTCAGCTCTGTGCCCTCTTGTATGTGTATCTCTGAGTGTGGGCAAGGATTTCATTCTTTATTCCTTCATTTAGCTAATGTTAACTCAGCCCGGGTATAGCAGCCACTGCCTCTTAAGGAGAAAGGGTGTAAATGTTTGTTAAAGTGACTCTGAAGGCATGAAGGAACCATAGCAGGGAGCATGGGAGAGGCCACCAGCATTGCCCTACAAAGGGAATTATAAAGTTGTGTATGACCAAGGCTATGCCACCTCAACAGCCTCAGTTTCTCCTCAGTTGCCAGTGGATATGATATAGGTACCTGACAAAAATTCATTTCTAAAAATACATCTGAATGGAAGACCAATAAACAAATAAACAAAAAACCCATAAAATAAATACAAAACAATCTACAAATCATGAGAGGAGGCTCTGAACCAGGTTGGCTGTGTTTGGATCCTAGAACTGTTCAAATGTGTGGCCTTAGACAAGTAACTTCAATGTACTGCATTCCTCTTTCCTGATCTGGGCAATGGGACCAATTGCACGGCATATCCACTGAGGTTCTAGACTGTGAAGAATTAGCGAAGGTGGCTGAGAGATGGATCAATCTGTTAAGTGCTTTCTGCACAAGCAGAAGGACCTGAGTTTTATCCCTAGCACCCACAGGAAAATCATATGCCTGTAACCCCAGTGCTGGGGAGATAGAGACATAAGAATCCTTAGGACTTTCTGAGAAGCTGGTCTAGCCTACTCTGTGATTCCCTTGGTCATAGTGAAAGAGTCTGTCTCAAAAATCAAGTTAGACAGTTCCTGAAAACTAACATCAGAAGTTATCTCTGCCCTCCACATGTATGTATGCATGCAAATCCATACCATCACATACTGAATACACACATGCACGCGCGCGCATGCGCGCGTGCGCGCACGCACACACACACACACACACACACACCTAGTAGAAAATATTTGGAACTATATTTGGTCCTCACTGAGGTTACTGAATTCTGGGGGTGGGGGTGGGGTTTTGGAAATCCAAGGGGGAACCCCCAGTGTTCTGTCCTCAGCAGCAGCCAGTGTCAACCCCAAAGGGTTTTTATCACTGTGCACCAGGCAGCAGTAGAGCAGCAGCTGACCCAGGTGGTGAGGACCAAGAGGTACCATGACAACTGGATATAACGAGTTAGCTCACTAAGGATGCTTGTGGCCAGATCTACAGGCTGCTCTGAACCAGTTGGATTTCCCACAGTTACAGATTAATTCATTAACATCCAAGCCTGCTTCACAGTCGTTCTTTATATAAATCCCTCCGAAAGTGTTAATGGGACCGTCCACAGCAAAGATCATAGTGTCTTAAGAGATAATTAGTCTGTGGTGTTGGCAGGAGGCAGGGGATACTAACTGGGGCATGGTAAGTAGAGGAATCAAAACAACTTCTCTGCATTTTCTCAAACCAAAGTACCAAAAACCAGGCCTGGCTCTCATGCCTGAACTCTCTTAAGATACCTGGGATGTCAGAGATCTTGGCGAGGCTGGCATACTCTCAGAACTGTGTGGAAGGCTCTAGAAGAACCACAACACCATGTTCATGGTTGCAATGGGGATCTATGACTATGGAGAAGTTCCTGGGGCACTGGTGACATCAATTGTCACCCCTTATTATAGAGTGTCTCTGGGGAGTACAGAGGCACCTGAGAAGGTAGCTGCAGGCGCACACTAATTTAGGTCAGCATGTGCCCAAGAGTAGATGCTCTTCCTTCTCCATCTCCTCGTTCTCCCTTCATCCTTCCTTCCATCTGCTTTTCCTCACCCTCTTCAACTTTTCTAATTATAAATATGACACATACTATTAAATAGTCAAAAACGACTGCAGAGTTTCAGCTATTAGGCAGTCCACGCCTACCTACTTCTTATCTTGTGAGCCCTACTGTATCATGGCTGCTTTCCTTTTGCATTTTTATTATTTACACCCTACAACATTTAAGTTAAGGCACCGTTTAAAGAATTGTCCATCTTCCCAAACTGGAAGCCCATGGATGTTCATTCCAAGAAACATTCATTCATTATTTCCTTCAGCTCTAACCCCTGGATGCTTGCACTTACAGATATTCATTCTTAGAAACCCTCCCTCATTATTTTCTTCTACTCTAACCCTTCCTCGGCTGGCCTCTGTGGATTGAGGCAATCTCTTTCTGTCCCTTGCCTAGCCCGATTCCTCATGCTGATTGTCATCTCAGGATGTCTCCAGCCCTGGCCACTCCTGTCCGGGCTCTGGAACAGCAGCTGTCGCCTTATGCTTGTCTCCTGCTCAGACTAGAGCCCAACTACCTCCTCACCCCCAGGTCCCCACCTCTGGTCCACTTCCCAGCATCTCTACCATGTAAAGTTGCACAGGCTCTTCTCTCTAGTGAGTAACCTCTACAGGGGCACTGAGCATGCTCCAGCCTCAGCTGTGCCTCCTGAATTCCTTTCCTGCTTCTCTGACATAACAGTTCATTTCTTAGGAACTATCTATGTAGCCATCCAGGCTGCTTGTAAGTATGACAGCCTAACACTCCAGGAGCCAAAGAAGTAGAGGTGAGCAGATGCTGATGTCCTGTCCATCCCAGCAGACAGCTTGAAAGCCCATCTCCACGTGGATATGCATGATTAACTAAACATTAAGACAGAAACAAATCAAGGAGCTACATTTCAAACGCTCGCAAGCCAAATGTGGCTTGCGGCTACAATACTGGATGGCACAGAGAACGTTCTCGACCTCAGAGAATGTGTTACTCAACAGATTTGTTCTACACAGCTCCTTAGATGTTCCCAGGAAAGCGGGCCCCACTTGCCCACAGAAGCTGCCAATTGGAGAGCATATTGTAGCATAGTCTTATCCAACCTCCTCTGTTTTATTCTCAGGCAATCTTCTGCAACAAACCCATACACAAGCTTTCTCTCAGGCTAGCATTCCTGGGACCAGGTGAACCCTGGGGGTATGGTGGGGTCCTGAACAGCAGCCTCGACCTGAGTCCACCCAGTCAAGTCTCTCCAGTAGTGAAGTGCAGGCTGGGCTATGCAGCCGACACAGGCTGTTGGCAGAGGAGGCTTTCTATGGAGAACTGAAACCTGAAGATTATGGAGAACAAAGCCCTGGAAATCATAGAGGTTTGCCTTGACTTTGAGAGAGGATTAGTGGTCCTGAAGCTTTTCTCAGCGCCAGAAATAGGCACGGAAGTAGGGCGCATCCTGATGGAGAGGCGCTTAAGCTGGGAAATCTACAAAAGCAACAGTCCACTCTTGAGGATTTCGGCCCCAGCATCCCTGCAGCTTATGGATAGTACCACTTTCTTACATTTCATTTAGAACTCTGTCAGTATCGCATGTGTGGGACCGCTCTGCAAATAGGCTTACATTACATGAATGATTAGTTAGGGGCGATGGTGTTTTCATGTCTTTTCAGTTCAGTCCAATCTGACATTTAATTATGGGGATGGGAACCCAACACTGTGCTTTTTAGTCCAACGATAAATTAGAAGCCCAATTTAATCTTTCATTAAAAAATAACATCCACCGAGTCTTAGTATATCATTGCTGCATCTTTATCTTTGGAGTAAAGGTTTACTTCCAATAATAAGTACCTTGATGCTTTCTTTTTAAACAGAAATCCACACTCCCCCCACCTCTACACCACCCCACACACAAGCTGCTCTTTTGGATGACAGTTTTATTTGATCAATAATTGCACCGGTTCCTGGCAAAAACACACAGTAGCTGCTCAAGGTGAAGTTTAGCAGCTTCCAATTTTTAATTAGCCAGTATCTCCCTTATAGTTTGGCTCTTCTAACGAGAATTAGAGCAAAGGAACTCACAGAAGAAAAGGCAACTCATGCAGAAAATGTCAATATCAATTTCCTAAACAAGTCATAGCTAAAACGCCACCCATCCAATTCCCAGCCCGAAGCTTTAGAGCAAGAGGTGATCTGAGGGATGGATTGGGCAAGGAGTATTATCAATTCATGGGAAGAGCTAAAGGGAAAGGGGGAGGCATTCAGTAAGTCGGAAATGAATTTAGACCAAAGCTTGATGCTTTCAGGCTTGCTTAGGAGGAAAGGCATCTCTTTGGGGACTCACGTAGCTTTGCCTAGAATTGAGCAACCCTTCTTAGCATACAGGAGCAGCAGCTAGTAGCTTGGGAAGAAGTTCATTTGAGGACCAGTGGAAGGAAGGCTGGGCTGTAAGCCTGCCTCTGTCATCAGCTGAGTGGATGCATCCCTACCAGTTAGCTTCTCCATACCTCTATAGTCTTCCTCCAGAAGGGTCTGCGATGTAATCAACCCAGACTCTCAGGATCCCTTTCAGAGGCTGAGCCAGGTCCAAGGCTGATCACGAAGCACTGTGCTATGTGCATAAACACTAATCTGATTGCACGCATGTCTCTCAGTGTGCATATGTGTGCACAACCTAAAAGAAAACACAGAGGCTGGGTCCCAGAAATATCAGGGTGCATGCCAATGACCAAAATTCCAGTTGTTGCATGTCTGGAACACACACTTAGAAGGGCATGCGTGTTTCACCTGAACTGTGGATACGATCTCACTCTGGTAACAGGAAAGCAGTGCTTGCTGAGTATGATTTTAGAATCTTCCATATTATGAAACCCTTTCCTTTCTTTTTAGAAAGAAGACCAAATGGTGATACTGTGTTTGCAGAAGAGAAGAACCTCTGGACCTTGAGCTTTCAGGCTGTACTTCATAACTTGCTCAACTGAGCAGTTCCTGCAGGCTGCCGCTAGGAACAAGGACATCCTGGTTTTAGCAGAGAAAGCCATTGGTGTGTGTGTGTGTGTGTGTGTGTGTGTGTGTGTGTGTGTGTGTGTGTGTGTGCACACGCGTGTAGGGGTGAGCATCAGTTTCCTTTTAACAAATGGGAACATTTTTTGTAGGAACGATATTTTATTTGGGGAGGGTTCACCAATCCTTCTTGCCGACCGCCTTCCTCTTGGCTGCCAGCAAGTAGTTCAGCTCCTCCTGCTTTCTCTCAGTGTGGATGTGTGTGTCCGCCCTGTGGCACCAACTGTGTCTCAGCTTTGCTGATGTTCTTTGTCACTTTGTGGCCCTTATTGAGGCCCATGACCATGGGGTAGCACAGTGCCATGGCTGCTGCTCTCTGATGGTGGCTGAGACAGCAAGCTACAAATGGGCACTTAAAGGCTATTTTGCAGTAGTTGGTGACATTGATCAGTTTGGTCACTGGGATGAGCGTGGCAAAAGCCCCCAGAAATAAGAAGTTTCTTTTCTTTGGGTTCAGAATGCTAACTGTTCCACTCCTGTAAGCAATGCCCCAGTCCTAATAAGTTGGTCCTCTCAGCTAATATGCCAGCTTGTGCCCAGAGGGTTGCTTTTGAGAGAAGCTGGTAACAACCCTAAGCCTGCCCTTTCAGGGCTTCATGTCCATTCGCAGAGGCACCTCTTACTGTCCGGCTGCAGGTTCCTTTCTAACATTGATCAGAGGGCTCCCTCTAGGACTCTGCTCTCTGAACTCCAGTTGCAAAAGATGCTCATTCTAATCAGCTGTGATCAGAGGGCCAACAATCAAGCTTTTAAAATAATGGATCTTAAAACATAGGTTCCCTTTGCAGCGTGTCACAGACATTCTTCGGGACAGTGGGCTTTTGCTAGGTTCCAGCCCCTGACAGCCTGGAACACATCTCCCAGATTTAGGTGATGAGATCGCGGGATGTGCTTTGAGCTTCTGGATTAAGAGATACAAACAAAATAACAGAACCTATACTGCTCTGCTCCCTTCTCCCTTCCAAGTCTGGCAGTCACAGGCTACTTGGCATCAAGTGCTCTGAGGCTGTCACATGATCAGGGTGAGCACAGTGAGGGGTTCTCTCTGATTTTGTGTATTTTCGTTTCTGAATGTTCCCCAAAACCTCCAAGCTCACTGAAGGCAAGAAGCGGGTACGCAGCGGACTGCAGCTGCTCCATTTGTAACACCAAGGAAGCTCTTGCGAGGATGAAAAGAATCTTAGCATACTGTACTCCTGGAGTGAGATCTTCAGTCTAAAGACACCATGCCACCCTTCCTGAAGCTGTCTGCCACACCCACGGACACAAATGCACACTTAGACTTGGAGTCTTGAATGACCAAAGAAAGAACCTCAACTCTGGCTGTTGTGCCACCCACGGCATCCAGGACAGACATTGTCAAGAATGTCTGTCTGCCACCTCTGTCTTTCTTACTGATCCTGGATCCTTTTCCGGACTATACCTCAGACATCACAATTAGTAAGCATTAACATTTGGCTGTATATTATTCACCAGCCCAAATCAAGGTCAATTTATCAAAGCTCTCTTTCAGTACGGTTCAGAATACCCTGAGATTAAGGGTCTGCTGGCACAAATTCTTGAGAGTTCCTTAAACTGTCCTGCCTATCCTACCCCAGTGCCCACTATCTCTGTACTTTATGCAGACCAGTCTGTCCTCACCATGTTGAAACACAGCACAGTGGAGAAAATTCTAGTTCCAAACTTCAAACCACTAAGCAGGATCCCAGTGTCCACTGGGCTCGCACAGAACCTGTCCAAGAGGGATTCACTCTCACGCTCACACAGCCCGAGCATCCTCTTTCTTCCCTGTTACTTTTTTCTCTTGTCTAGCTCTTAAAAATTCTCTTCCAACCAGCGCTCACCTCATCTTGCCTTCCAGTCTCCTGCACCTTCTGGAGAGCCCCTATGCTCTCCTCTCAGTAACTGTGTGCCTTTTTTCATGCAAATAAATCCAGCAGGACTCTCTTCCTCTCCATTTTCCTACTTCATTACCATGATTCTGCACAAAAAGACCCAGGATCCAAAGCCAGAGTCAGCACCCTGCCTGTGGGGGGCAGGGGACCGGGAGAGAACGTGAGTATTGAAATGGTAATATTTATTTCTTTTTGCATGCACATCTTTTTGGAGGATCCAGGGACTTCTGAATGTAACCTACTTTGAACATTTATTCTACCTTGCCTACGTTATTTAAAAGGACATGAATATTTTAGTTTGAACTGCTGTTATCTGGCCTGGCCCTTGGGCTGGCTGTAGGCAGGGAGTATACACAGGAAGTTGGGGGGTTGTCCTGACTCAGGAGTTAAGGACCAAAGAGTAGATCTAGCCAGGCATGGCATGGCTTCCAGGTCATAGCTACCATGCTTCTGAGGAGACATTCACAGACAGACCAAGAAGGTCTCTAGGTGGGCATGCAGATGAATCCAGCGCAGTTGTCTCATCTACCACCACAAAGGGGTTTTGAAGAAGCAACAGGTAAAAGTCCTGACCCTGTTAGGTCTTCCTTTTTTTTTTCCCTTTTCTTCTTTTAATCTGGCAGTAACTTTACTGAGTACATAATTGCAGCAAGGGTCTGACAGATGCCAGGAGCTCAGAAGCCTGGAAGGCAGGTCAATGCCTTCGAGAAACTTGCTCCATGCCTTGTGAAGGTGTCACCTGCTTTCTTGTTTTCTTCCTGTGGGGGTGTACAGACACCCAACTGAGTTATTGCAGTGATCTGGAAGCCAAGTCCTCCTGGTGTGGTGATATGGCAGAGCACTTTAGAGATTACCAAAACACAACCACCTGCCCATACCACTGCAGACAGCTCTACGCTGCTGTTCATCTTTCGACTTATGTCTAAACTCCCAGGAACTCAGCTTAAGGTATTTTCCCTTAGTGAGCCAAAGCCTGTGGCATCTCCACGCCAGTAGCCCATGTCAGGTGTCCAACAAGGCCCTGGGTACTTGGCACTGACCCAACCACTGTCCAGTTCTCCAAGCCCTGCGGCTGAGTTGTAGTGACCTCTGTAGCCAGTCAGTGAGTAAGAGAGACCACTGCCCACAGCTCTGGGCTATACAAGGGCTCTCTCAGCAGAAATTTGAATGTAGGGATGAGGAAGTCCCATAGAAGAGCAGTCCTGAGCACATCCCCAGTAGGATGAGTCTTATGCACAACGCCAAGGGTAATGAGCCCAGAGCAAATGTGCCTGCTGTGTGATGCTGCTTATATGCAGGTCTATAGCAAAGTTCATTCGAGGTGAGAGACATCAGAAGAATTGTCTGCTGGGGTTCTGGGGCTAGGCAGCATAGATTGTTAAGGAGGAAGGCTCTTGGAAGGGCTGAGCATGTGTTATACTTTCATACAGTAGCCATATCCTTGTGTGCCTATGCAAAGAAACTTCCTACGGTACCTGTACATTTTGTGTGCTTACCATGTATAAATTAGGCAGCAGTTAACAACAATGACAACTAAGATCACTCTCAGGACTTTGGCAAAGATGTCACTGTGCATGCACACAGAGGCATCACTTTATTCTAGACTGCTCAGTTCACTACTGGCAACAGACAGCTCCGGAACAGTCCAAATCCCCTTCTAGCTGGGCTCTGAGGATGCAGATGCACAGTGGCTCTATGCACAGGTCTGGGATGGATGTAGCACTTAAGCTGAACTGTGAGAAGAGGCAGACTGTGGGAGACCTGGAGACTAGCATGCTGAGCCCTGAATATTAACAGCCACTGGTCTAGGATGCAAGCGAGGGAGGGCATTTGAAGGCAAATGAGCAGCTGGGGAGGAGGAGTAGGGAGTGGCTCAGAGCTGCTGACACTCTGCTGAACACAGGAAGAGCAGTACCTGCTGTAATAGGTGGGCAGAGTAGAGGCAGGCAATAGATGGAGGGGATGGAGAACTCCCCATAATACCATGAACATCAGCCCGGACTGCCTGGCATCTCTCATTATTCAGGCACCAATTGTCCAGGGATCCATGATTTACCCTAATCCAATTTAATGCCATTAGCTTTGAATACCAAGTAATGAGAGTGCTTAGGAATGGGTCCTCGCTGATCGCTCTGCTACTGCTTGCGGCCTTTCTCCATGGCCTGAAGAGCTTGCAGTGAGACCTGCCTTAGATGCAATGTCTGTTCTTTATGTCAAATGTCTCCCGGCAGTGAGGGCCTGGGCTGCCTGGCTAAGATGTAGGTTAATCCTTCCCTTGAAAGCACGGCTGTCATGACCAACAAAGAATTATTACTTGTCTACATGGATTGTTTATTTCGTCTTTCAATAAAGCCTCGTGGAACATGGATATTCCTTCATTTCCATTTCTATTAATTGCAATGTCTTTGAGGTTGAATAATAAGACTGCGCAATCAATAGTAATGATGGAACTACCCAGAGCAAACAATATCTCCTCCCCTGTCTCTCCCAAGGCATCTATCTGCTTTATTAAGCAGCAAAGTATATACTTTTTTTTTTCTAAAAGTGCACCGGCAGGGGAAACAAATCTACAAATAATTATTTAAAAAAATTAATCGGTAGTATAATTCAATTATGCAGCATGCAATGCAGAAAAGTTCCCTTAATTACAACAGAATCGAGGAGAACATTCTTCAGCCTTAACCTTGTTATTTTTCAAGGTGAGTTATTACTATCTAAATTCTAGGATGGCTTTCAATAGCCTTTCTTTGCAGCGGTTGTCTGCAGACCCATTCACAAGGGATGTGTCTAGCCAGACATAACTGGAGATCATTGAAGGATACACAGGAAAGGAGGATGGTGCGTTAATAAAACAGAGCATGGGCTAGGCATACCTCCCTACTGAGAGACAAAGCCAGTGGCCCTGGGGTGAGACAAAGCCAGTGGCCCTGGGGGGAGCAGGTTCCCTTTTTGATCATCAAGCTGCCCCCGACACCCCTATGATGTCTCATATACTCATAAATGATATCTCATATACTCATGTATATGTATGATGTCTCATACTCTCAATGTCTATGAAACCACAGGTGTTCACAGTGACACTGTCATGTCCTCTTGGCTCAAATCCAGTTTTACCTAAAGCTACAGAGATCCTTGCTGTGTATGTTGATGGTTTCTTCCCTCCAGGGCTTGGAGATCTCTGCTTCTCTGGGCTCTCCTTCCGGTGCCATGAGAGCTAATGAGAAGTATCTCAGGAGTGCCCACCCTCAGAGACCATATGAAATCAACGGGGAACATGTCAATACCCTGCCTTGTTCATCTTTTTTTTTTTTTTTTTTCCCATCCTCAGCAGTTTGGGAGAGATTGAGGAGAAGATTGCTCAAGTATGGAAGCTTCTGCATAGGGTCTTCATGAATGTGCCTCGGAAGGTCTCCGGTGGCATGGGTCCTTGTCTCTCTCGCTTGGCTGCTTGAATGACTTTTTCTCCCCTTTCTCGTTCATGTGCTTCATCCGGCCTGGGATCATCCTGGAGTCCCCTCCCAGATAAGCTAGCTATGGCCAAACACTTCCCCAAGGGTAGCAGACCTAGACAGTGTTTTTGGTACACGGGCTTCCCTTGTCTTCTTCTCTTTTGAACCTTAAGTCCTAAGCAGGGCTGTGAAGGATGTTGTTTGTAAGGTAAGCAAGGAGGGTATGAGACTAAAATCAGCAGCGGGAGTTAATGAGACTCAAGCCCTTGATACTGGACAGGCCAGGGGAACACATGTGCATCTTCATTTACCTGAATGGGTATGATAGTTCTTAGACACAATGATTCTGCTTACATGATACACCTAAGTTATTGCTATAGAGAGGCAATTGTTCTGAGTGTATCCTTGTTTCCCACTTAAGTTCTGACACATTTGTCTGGGCCCACCTTGTCCTCTGCTATGTGTTGCCTGCAGCTGCTCTAATTCTGATTCTGAGGTATTTATTTTTGGCCTCCAAAGTATTCCTTCCCAGTTTTGTATCTGTCAGGACTACTGTTTCTCAGACCCAGAGACCCCTTGTACAACTTATGGTGCTTTGGGAACTCCTAGTATCCCATGTCCCATGCCAGGACCTGGGGAACCACATGTTTGATGCATCTGTCTCCCAATGCCATGGACATCTGGGCCTTCAAAACACCTGTTTGCTGTCATGTTCTGCTCCTAGCATCTGAAGACACTGGCTAACACTTGGCAGATAGTCTTAACAGGTTCAATTGCCACAAAGAATTATGGTCAAGATTAACTGAATGAAAAGGGAAGAGAGTTTCAGTTAGGTCCTGGGGACCTTTCTAAGTCTCTCCCATGGCAAAGGCTCCAGTGTCTATGCTGTTCTCAGAGTTCTGCCTAAGCTCTCAGGAGAGGCGTCGTCAGGGCTTCTTTTACTCTGAAGATTCTTACAGAGTCGGGGAGAGCATCATGGTGATTTTCTATGGCTTTTCTTTCGTGAGCATACAGTTCATTCAAACCCTCTAATGAGGGCCTATAGGTGGGGCCAAGAGGCCTTGATCCCTGCGCATCCATGCCAAGTACTTCGTGGCAGACATATCTCAGGCTATGAGGTGATAGTTGGGCTCATGTGTTGGAGCTGGAAAAAGGCAAGCTACAACCTTTGCTCAGCATGTGTTCCTTGAGTGTGATGCTGAAGAGGTCAACTGTCAAACACTCTCTGAGGCTTGGGAACTGAACTCCTTTGGGAGATAAACTAAATGTTCAGAGTTATGTGTTAGCCATGTAGACTGAGGAACTAAAAGATGCCTTCTGGTGCTAATCTTAGTGATGCAATGTGTTGACAGCTTTCTAGTGTTCTCACCCTCATTATCAGGAGTTGACAGAGTAGATGAGTTACCCGAGGAAGTAAGTGTCTATGTGGTTGGTTGAAGCTGCTCTCACTGGTATTTAGGAGGGGACGATTAGATTCCACTACTCATTAAGCACCCATCTTACACCAAGCCCTGAGCTCTGAGTTGGCAGCTCATTTAATCACATGGGACATGTATAGGTGTCACCTCTCCTTATTATCCCTATTCATATGTGGCACAAAACATTACAAGTTCCATTTAAGTCACAAATATAGGAAGCTCTGGCCTCCTTGGTTGTGAGAATTAATTGAATTTAACATGAAAAAGTATCTGGAGGCATGATGGATGATCGATATAGTCAAAAAATGAAAATGAGACTACTTCCCTGGCCACAGAAATTGTCAGATGGTGGGTCTGATTGCAAAGGTAAAGTTATTTTTCAGGAAGGTCCCTCCAGCACACAAATATGCTTCCCTTATCTTAGGAGCCTCTTTGTCTTTGTTGGAGCACATCATAAGTGTCCATGGAATGAGTGAAGGAGGGTGTAGGATGATTCTGCAGTCTAAAGACACACATCAGAATATGTAAGGTTTTCAAAATAGAGCAAAGACTAAAAGGAAGACCATTAGCCCCAGCCTTCCTCAAACATTTCATTCTATTTCCATCCTCTGGTCAACACAATGAAATACAAAATACTGAATCCTAAAACTGTAAGCACTCATTCCAGTCATTATAATTTTACTCAATAACAATTGCATTCCACACATAGTCCTTTTTTTTATGAAATAGAGTTCATCCTGCCCCACGAGGTTATTAATGGTGGCCCCTCTATATGGCATGCACAAAGTATGAATGCTATTACTCCATATCATGTAACAGGAAGAAGTCAAGTTCAGGACCAGGTAGCTCGCTCAAAGTTTCTCAGCTAATCCTGAGGATCTGGGATTTGAATCTGGATTTAGCTGTTTTCAAAACTGTTTATAGTTTCCTCCAAAATGACACCTCACAGCCCTTTAGGAATCTGCACAGGAGCCATAAAAGTAGGAAAGATTGTCCTTTCTCTAGCTTAAGCTTCTCCACCTGCATCCCGCCCATCTGGCAGGCTGTAGAATTGCAGGAAGTTGATGGCATTCCTGTTGTGAAGTATCCCTGCTAGCTGCTCTAAATACTTCCATTATTGTGACTAAGGAAAAGAAGGAGGAGATTAGAGAATGTAGAATTGGTATCTCTTTGTACTTCTGTATGGGAAGCTGCGCTAGTTGACTTAAGTAAACATCTTTTGTTCTCAGCTGAGAGCCTATGTGAATTTTAATTGTCTATATTACATAGACACAGCTTGAATTTCATAGCTTTCCTTTTTCAAAAGGTAGCTTCATGTGTTAAGGACTGTTTAAAATCCTCCACAATCAGTATGTAGAAACTAAATCACAAAGGTGATAGTATGAGAAGCAAGACCTTAGAGAGCTAACAAGATCATGAATGTGGAGTCCTCATAAACTGGATTATTGCTTTCATTCAAGGAGACCCACAGGTACTCTTCATTCATTTTCTTCTTCTACCACATGAGGACACAGAGAAATCCCCAGCTATCAGGCAGCCCCAACTATGAGGAAGAAAGAGGCTTCATTAGAGACCAAATTGATTTTCATTTAATCTTAGACTCCCAAAGCCCCCAAAACTATGAGATATAAACTCCTGTGGTTCATAAATTACTCATACTTTTTTGTTGTTTGACAGCCCAAATAGATCTTTCAGTAGCATAAGAACATGATGATGGAGAAAGGTGGACCATCAAACAAATTACTTCTTGCTATTTTTCTGTTTGGGAACCACCTGACACTTAGGCTTCTGTCTTGGTATATTTGAGACCTTGGTGAGCAGAGGTGACCTCTGAGAGATGCAGGAAGATGACCATGGGATGTGTGTCCCTCTAAATGGATGTCACTGGGGGCAATGATGCACCGAGTCATCAGCTGTTTGGTGAGCCAATGCAAATGATTCTGGTCCCCAGGAATACAGTCCCCAGAGATGCTGAAAAGCATTGTCCAGCTTGAACATATGAGGAAGTGATTACTTGTATTAAACTATTACTTTCTTGCCAGAGTATCCAATGGTGATGAATTCTCTCTGGGCAAGGATGAAAGGACAGAGCATAAACACTTCCAGTCTGTTGAGAGGAATGATGATGGGGGCAGACCATGGAGTCATGACCATCCCTAGGTGTATGGACCACAGGATCCACAACTCTGTTCTTAGGAACCAGGTAGCAACTTGTATCCTGTTGAAAGAAGAGGGAAGCTCAGGTTGTCCTGTGGACTGTCATGATAGCACTCTGAAATATTGAATGTCCCTTGTAATTGTTATATCCTGGACCAGAAATTCCAGTTGCTGATCCAAGATGCACCCTGTGGATCTATTTTTCTCCATGCTTGCACCTCCTTTCCACACTCTTGTATGCGCACACAGTTAGTCCTAAAGGGAGGAACTGTATGTGTGTGTGTGTGTTTTTTTTTATTGGTCTAACATGAACCATTTCTGTGGAGAGACACTGGGCTCAACAGCGGGTCCTATGTGGTTTCTGTAGTTTGTTTCCAGCTCATGCACTCTGCCCCCAGGGCCACATTTTAGGCATCTCTCCAACAAGGTTTTGCCTGCATTCTGTTACAAAGGTGTAGATCACAACCAGTTTTCATTTAGATTCATCCTTCCCAGGACCCCTGGGCCCTGGAACTGGTACAAGGTACTGGAGCTCTGACGCGTCTTTTGATCCCTACATGGTTATCTCCTCATATGTGTTCACAGCTTCGGTGTAAGGCAAGTGAACAAATGAGTTCTTCAAGGAAAAGCCCTTTGGTAATGGTGAGCATCAAATCTTTATTCAACCAGGTCCTTGTGAGCACTGGTCTGTATTCTTCCTAAGTCACTTGGCAGGTTCATCCATGGACCTGGACTTGATAACACATGTTGGCCAAGAAGCACACACATGCTCTTGTAAGCAGGGCATCAAGTAGCCTTCCTGTAGGTCCTCTTGTTGACAAGTTCCTGCAAGCAGAGAGTCAAGTAGACTTCCTGTAGGTCCTCTCATTGTTTTCTTTCTTTCCAGGTTGATTGCTTAAGAACTCCACGGGTCTTCATAAAACTCTAGGTGTATGCAATTATAATCGCCACAGTACAGACACAGATACTGAGAGTCCTAGAGGGGATTTCACTTTTAGAGGATCACATGTCTAGTGAGTGGAGGAGCTCAGGTTGGAATCCAGGAGCGAGTGTTTTCTCTTAACAATATTTCAAGCTCTGAAGAGAGAAGTAGAGCCCTGGCCTGGGAAGTGCTTGCCACTCAAACATGAAGACTTGCATAAGAATCCCAGAACCCATGTAATGCTGGGTACATAGGATTTTTCCACAATCCCAGCACCTCTCCAGCAGGTGGAGAAGCAGAGATGGGATCCCGGGAAGCTGTCCTCCTCTATGCTGCTGTAAACAAGAGATTTTGCCTCAACCAAGGTGGGGAGTGAAGGACACTCAAGGTTGCCATCTGAACTCAAAACCACATCCCCACATGCCCGTGCCTGCAGTCACATGTATGCAACGCACACACTTACAACTGCAAAACAAACCAACAGACTACAGTCCCAATTTCTAATAATGCTTGGGGTGATTCTCCATTGGTTCAAGAATCGCGTTCATGCACTCAGAGTTTGAGTCAGCAATAATGAAATCTTTCTTTCCAGAAAGGGCCACTGTTTCATTTTCTCCTGCTCTGTCACCATACCACAGGCTTCGGCCAATCTGCCCTGAATCAGTGTTGATCATTATATCTCTGTTAATTAATACCAAGTTTAATCTTCTTTGATTACAATCATTGATTGTTGAGGGGCCCTTGACCATCTCTGCCAGCGGGTATGTATCTGAGTCCCAAAACACTCAGGCACCATAGTGCCAAGGGAAAGGTGAAATGAAACATTAAGCCCGGTTTATGGTCAATTTAATTAATGCAAATGTTCAGCTTGGTTCATTTGGCCCAATAATGCTTTCCAATAAAGTGATTGGGGACAAACACTTCCTGACTGTTTACTTTCCATGTCCTCTTAAAACATCCCTTTCTGTGGAAACTAAGCAAGGAACTGCCAAAAGGACATGAGAAAGTTCCAAGCTATCTCCATTAAAATCCCACCTCATGACTAAAAACCCTGAGTCTTAAGTGAGAAGTTTCAAGGCAGAAGAATAAACATATGAGTTGTCAGGAGTAATGGCAGAAGGGTGGTGTGTGTGTGTGTGTGTGTGTGTGTGTGTGTGTGTG
>NC_034599.1:91117643-91130932 GCF_900095145.1 Mus pahari
AGAGAGAGAGAGAGAGAGAGAGAGAGAGAGAGAGAGAGAGAGAGAGAGAATAGAAACAGACATAAAGAGATAAAACAATGAGACAGAGTAAGAGAGAAATAGAGAGACAGACTAACAGACACAGAAGGACAGAGAGATAGAGTTAGGCAGAGATGGAGGGGACAAGCAGAAGAAAAGAAACACCATTGAAAATTTAATAAGATTTCTCTGATCACCTAATCAATGACCAAATAATGATCGAATAGCAACATCTGAGACCCACTTGTACAGTCAGGGTCAGAATAACATGGCACATGCTCTCTTGTTCTGACTCTGTCCACAGCATCTAAGGTAGGTGCACACCATGACTTCTCTTCTGTACCTGTACGA
Source organism: Mus pahari (assembly GCF_900095145.1). Lineage (NCBI taxonomy): Eukaryota > Metazoa > Chordata > Mammalia > Rodentia > Muridae > Mus > Mus pahari. The sequence goes on from NC_034599.1 coordinate 91,118,013, forward strand.
GAAAAAGACTCCGAGAGTCAAGTGGGCTGCCCAACACTGAACATCCCTCACCTGGGACACCATCATAAGTTTCTCAGCCCACTGCCACCATGTGCAGTTGTGCTGGCTGCAACCTGAGCAAGGGTACCTGTACCCACTCACACCATGTCTGGATTATGAGATGTTCCTCCTACTCATCACAACACCTTTATCTGCACAGCCATATGCCTATGGGCAGAGTCTTCCCAAAAGCACAGGATCCTCCAATCTACCCTAAAGTTCCGCATGAGGTTTGTGGCACAAAGTCCTGCCTGCCAATCAGGAATGTCACAGCACTCACAACACTGTAAAATGCTCATCTCTGTATGTCTCCGACCATCTCCTGACCTAGTACTGACGTTTAGCCTGTGTTCCTGGTATACACCATTAGGTAGTCACCATTAAATGATTGACAGACAAAAGGGACCTATGTACACATACTGAGATCTTTACTGACATGGTTTTGGGTCACTTCTTTAGAAAAGCCTCCCTCAGAATCATCCCTGCACATAGGCGGCTACTCTTTCTAGATAGTAAGCTGCTGCCTCATAATCAATGGTGTTCTCACTACAACATTCAGAGCTGGGCATTAAATGTCATTGCCTTTGCTTTGGTCTGCATCCAATTAATTCTGCATCAATGTTTTCATGACAAATAAAGCTTTGTGACAGGGTCACATAGTTGTCAGTGTGGGAATAATTCCATTTTCACAGCCACAGTCAGGGTCCAGGCTCTCACCATCTCCTCCATATGCAGACTTTGAGGAGTTCCTGAAATTTCTCTCCCTACTGTCCTATCTTTCCTGTATTAGAACTTCAGAGTCACCCCTCAAGTATCACACCCCCCAAATCTCAGAGCAATGAGAAGATAGGGTCCCAGAAAGGCAGTGAAGCCCTTCTTTTGAGAAAACTAGAAGTCACAGTGTTTTCAAAAGTCTCGTGGCCTGGGGCACACAGTAAAGCCATTTGACACACCCCAGCATCCATTGATCTAGTGTTGCTATGCAGCCTTATACTTTGTTGGTAGAATATAATCTCCTCGCAGGTCAAAATATTCCTAGCTTGTATATTAGTAAAACCTGGGTACTTAGAATAGAGCTTTAGGTATTGGCTCATATATGTTAAATAGATGGAGTAGAGACAGGCGAGGCTTCTCTATATGCCAATCTGTCTTGGATAACCTATGAATTATATCAAACAACAAAACAAGATATCTTCCTTCATCTTCTTTCCTTCCTGCTTTAGCCTAAGTCTTTCTCAGCTCTATGAGGTTCCACTTTTCTTCTTTTCCATTGTTTCTTCAGTTCCACAGACTCTCATGTTGACCCCAAATCCAGATGTACATCAGACTAAAGAATGTGATGTATGGACAGAGATTTGTAGGTTGGGACAGAGGTGTTCCATACCAGACACGCTGTACAGAGTGGCTTCAGATATCTGGGTGAGTCAGAGAGCTGCTTGTATCTGCACTTGATTCCTTTGCTGTATTTTCCTTATCTACCTTAAGAAAGGTCTGAGGATACAAGTAGATGATGTATGGCCACACAGGGATCAGCAGGTTGAAAAGAGGGACACTCAAACCTGGGATCATTGGAGAGCCATGGTTCATTCTTCAACTTCGATTCCTAGAGTCAGTGATCTCCTGACCTTGCATCTTTAGTAAAAATATTTACAAACTGAAGGGAGCCTCAGATGTCCTGGGCCTTTCTGCTTGCACTCAGAGAAGGCATTGCTAAGGGATCATGATCTTGTTTTCCTTGGAGTCCATCTTAGATCTAGCACTCTTTCCACAGTGTTTCAGAAAAAACAAACAAACAAACAAAAAAAAAAACCCAATGAAATAATAACCAGAGTGGACCCATGAAATGCTAGAGATTGTTTTATGCTTGCCAGGCAGATCAAGACAAAACATCCACGGCCAGGCAAAAAGGCCAGTTGATCTATGAATTGGCTCTTGATTTAAGCTTGCTGTAAAGGATATTAAGGGGTTAGACAATACGATCCTATCTTCTGACTATTAGCCTGTCTCTAATTTGTCTGAGCCTTAACACCTGGCATAAAGAAAATGAATGGAACCCAACACCCCAGTGGCAATCCAAGCACAACCTACTTAAAACCAAGGAGGAAATGAAGGAAGAGCTATGCAAACAGGATCCCAAGCATGCAACTCTGAATTGCTCTCCAGTTCCCAGATTTAGAATTGTCCTTCAGGCGTTCACACATGTGACAGTTTAACAAGACACTCTTTATAATTAAAATTGGAAGAGCCTAGCTTCATTATATAATAATGTCAAAAATCACTCTCTTCTAAGATTGAGTTTAACCTTCTGTTAAGTTTCGCATTGTTGTTTTGTGTCTCGTGCCTGCCACGGGGTTTGCAACGCCTTACTTCATTTTCTTCTTTGCTGTTAGGCTCCTTGCTGCTTTCATTCATGTGATTAAGTACTTATATGCTTCCACTCAAGGGACAGCATCTTCTCCACATCCACTTCCCCAAGCAGACTGATTATTGGACTAAGTGGTCCCAGGACACACCAGCATGGAGAAAACCAGACAATGGATAAATCACTCTCTGTCTCCCAGAGTCTGCTTCGGGGGTCGAGCTCTTTGGAGTAGCAGGTCTAGTACCAGGATATTTCTGAGGCACATCTTCATGTATCACCACGAGTCTACCAATGGCTGGCTGAACTAGGCATTGCAGTATTGATCTCTTCATTACCTATGACTGCCCTGTGAACAACCTAGAGCCTGCGAGTTCCCATTTCCCAGTGCACAATGCTTTCAGAACTTATCAGTTTGGATCACAGGAAGGATAGTGAGAGTGTTGAAAATACCTCTACTTGCCTAATTTTCCAGACTCCATCCCTGAATATCCCTTTGATGTGTAATGTTCGTGCTGAGTTACAAACTTCCTTCTCAGTAGCTCTAGTGAGAGTGGGAAGAATGATAAAAACAGGCCCTTACCTAAGAAAACTGAAAGCACCAATGCTTCTATTTTTCTTCCAGACAGAACTGGCTTTTATGCCATAGCAGCAGCAGGAGAATTATTATTTTTTTTTTTTGAGAGTCAACACCAATGGAAAGTGCATTCAACTGCACTTAATCATACTCAGTGGGGGTGGGGCACCAGAGCAGTTACTTTTTTTTTTTTTTTTTTTTGGACAAAGGCATGTTTTGTTGAAGACCAGCCCCATTAGGTTCTGATGGTCCCTACACAGTGGGGGTTTAGAACTCTAATCACAGGGCACCTATGGAGTTCCCACCCTCCACCTTTCTCTTCTTTGCTAAGATTTGTTCCTATATTTTCTCTCCTCCGATTGGTGCCAAAGCCTCCAGCAATGAGCCTGGCTCTAGGACTCCTCTCTGGCCTCCCACAGTCCTGCATGCACTGCTAGAAGAGAGCATCCACAATTGGGACCTGGTTTTTGTTTCCATAGCAAACTCACCAACCCTAAGGGCACTGTGCCATGTGCCTGAGCACCTGGATGCCTCCAGCTGGACCATGTGGGACAATTACTGGCTCAGCCATATGCATAATGAATCCAGAACACATGATCTAACCTCTACATCTTCCTCTAAATGATGACATAGTAATAGTACCCTCTTGCAGGGTTAGCATGCAGGTTGAGTAAACTGAGGAATACAGCGCACTCCAATGGCCAGTATACACTCAGTTCTGCTTGCATGCTGGCATTGAGAGGAAGATATGGATACAAGGCTGTGAGCTCCCATAGCAGGAAACAGGAGAAACATCTGCAAGCAGAGCATTGAGTCATCACACAATGAATGCCTGTGCTCTAGATTCTTCTACTAGCCTACCACCTCTCAATTATAATAATTCGGTAAGAGTCACCATTTCTCAGCTGCTCCTCCAACCAAATGGAGAGGTTATCTCTGCCCAAGACTCCAGGGTGATCTATTTTAGAGTGAGGTAGTTAAGCATAAGTATAGTTTGGCAACCTGGTACCTTGCTTGGCTTGAGTTATACACAACTCTTGTTCACAGTAATCCATTTCACACCCTGGATCCCTGACTTCCTCCAAGCAAAGCAATTGAGTCATTCTGGAATACGGCTCCACAGCAATCCTCAGTAACTCCCATTTCATGGTCAAACGCATCCTGGAATGTATCTGGGAGACAGGGGCAGTAGACCAATCCAACCTAGACTTCATTGGGGTATATGCACAATAAGGTAATTGGTGTTCTCAAAATAAACTTTTAGGAAAAATCTGCTACATACCATCCTATACTTATGCATGATTGGAGATTCATATATATATGAACACATGATCTAACCTCTACATCTTTCTCTAAATAATGACATAGTAATTATTATAATTATATACCATATATAATTATATATATGGCATAGTAATATATATATATATATATATATATATATATATATATATATATATATATATATATATGTGTGTGTGTGTGTGTGTGTGTGTGTGTATAAATATATGATTAAAGTCAGATTCATCATGGGGAAAGGATATGAACACCAAACTAAGGCTTATATAACCCAAGCCTGTTAATCAAAATTAATGTTAACTATACCCTGACCCCAGTAACCAACTCCTTTTCCTCCTGGACTCACAAAAGGAAGCCCTGGACAGCAACCAGGACATTTTGAGCAAATTTCACTTAGAGCCTACAACCTTGTTGCAATGTATCTGAACTGTACACTTGGTTGGCTTCTGAACAAACTCTTTTTCTGCACTGCTGTCTGTGTGTGCTTCTTTGATGCTTACAACAAGATGTCAAGGACTTGGGAAGAACGGCAGACATAGACCACCAGTGACACTGAGTCAAGGTTGCCTCTCTCTGACAGACAATGGAGGCAATGAGAGCCACCAGCAGCCACTGCCAGGGTTTCCTTTGTTAGTAGTCACTCTTTTTGATGCCACTGCAGATGCTGAGTCAGAAAAATTGTGGAGTCATTGATCCTGGAGAAATACAGGGTTAAGTATCTTGAGGCCCCTGGTTAACATTTTTGGCAACTGATCATTATGCACCTTGTTTTATGACGCTATATGTATTTATGATGTACGCCTCCGTTTAAAGATGTCACTTCAATAGCACTGAGCTAGCAGTAAACAGCACTATGTGACTCATGACTGAATGAAGTTAATCTGACACGTATTTTGTCCATCAGGCAAATCACAGTCATTTTGTGCCCAGAAATAATGGGCAGCATTCCAGTACTATGCTCGTTGGAAGGCACGCACATTTTAAACAGCAAAAATCACTAATAAAAGGCACAAAAGTGCAAAATTGTGGCACCGACTCAGCAGCAACAAGGATGTCTGTTTACTGCAGAGCTCCTGCAAGGCAGAGCAGCGTCTTCTTTGATTGCAGCTGGAAACAACTGGAGGACTGCTCTGCACACAGTCATGGATTTGTGTGAAAGAATCTCCAGTCTTAATACAGGATGAAAAGTTTGTTCTCCAACAAATCTGGAGAACAAAGTCCACAGGGAATGTCACTGGCCATGATTTTCCAATATGGCCACGACACAGTAGGACACTCATAATGACCACTGATAGGGCAACAGCTTCAGATATTGGTTGAGTGTCAGAATTAGACTTCAGGCTTTCTCTTAGGGATGTAATTGTCTCTATGAAGTTATCCACATGCTGCTAACATTAATGTCATGTTGTTTTAATAAGGAGCTAGAAGGAAGACCACATGCAGTGCTTCGTTTGTTTGGTTAGGTATCTGAGCTTTGGCACAAACAGCAACTGGCACTGTACCATATATCTGTCTTATTAAATCTGGTTAGCTGTGGCTAATTACCAGAAGAAGGTGCATCAGCTCTCTCTCCCAAATCCGAGAGTTCTACCTCGGATTCTGCAAGCGGCATGTGCAATCACTGAGACAAATGCAAATGACTCAGGAACCCCTCCACACCAGCTGGCTGCCTGTGACCCACAAGGGCCAATTCTGTCAATCAACTCAACCCTGTTTTTTCACCCACAGCATCTCATACCTGCTCTGCGATTCCACAGTGGCTACCATATATAGTCACCATGTATTCCCTACTAAGTTTCTAAGTCAAATGTGCCCACTGTTTTCTTTTAAACAGGACCCCCACGCTTGCTCTTCTCACTGGGAGGTATTTGTAGGTCTTAATAGATGACTCAGTTGATGAAGACCTAAGTCTGAGCCCCCATCACTAAAAAGCCAAGTATTGTGGTGCATGCTGGCAATCCTGCCACTGGGGGTGAGGGTGGGGGAGGCTGGGGGGGGGGGACAAAGACAAGAGAATCCCTGAAGCTTGATAGACAGCTACTTTTGCCAAATTGCCAAGCTCCATACTCCAAGATATTCTATCTAAAAGGAAAAAGAAAGTCAGATTGGTTGAAGAAGATACCCAACTTGATATTTGGCCTCCATGCATTGACACAGATCTGTGTATACATCTTCATACATACATACATGCACAAACATGTGAACATATGGACATACAGATACCACAATCAAGAGGCTGCTTGTTTGTTTTTGGTAAGAAATACTGTTTTATTTTTTCTTTTCTTTTTTCACAATCCATGGCTCATGCCATTGGATTTTGTCTCACCATCCTCTTTGTTGTTATAATCTACCAACACCCTGGGGATAGCTTCCATCCCCTAAGTTTTTAGTATCCACTCTTGATGATGCCAAGAAGTTGTCTTACATCCGGGCCTCCTTAACTATGTCTGCACCCACACCTTCACTCTCATCCAGTCCCAGCTACTTATTCTCCTGGTCAGGCCAATGATCCTGTCTCCCCCTGATAACCACAACACAGAAAGACAGTCTTATTTCTCCACAGTGTCTCCCACAATTTCACACTACATTCTTTAGTAACACAACTCTTGGCACCCTATGGAAAATTCCAGTCCTATCTGGCCACTTTCTTATTCTTCATCAATATCATTCTTTCATGTCCACTTTTCACAAATTAATTTCTTAATTTAATGGTAAAATAACTTCATTTCTACTACATTTAACTCTCCTATACTCTCCTCTCCCTGTCATCCTCACTAGGCCAAACATCACCCACAGTTAAACTTTTTCTGCTTCATACCTGTAGTTGAGCAGGTGACTCTACTGTGGAATGCACACTGCCCTGGTGATTGGTCTTATGCAATTCAGAAAGATGCACCGTTATTCTTTTTAAAGGTAGACAAGGCACCTTTCCTCCAGCAATCAGTCTCTCTTGCTTCCACTTTGGCTCACTTTCATGAGCAAAATCCATCCATCCATCCATCCATCCATCCATCCATCTGTCTATCTATCTATCTATCTATCTATCTATCTATCTACTTATCATCTATCTATCATCTATGTATGTATGTATGTATCTAATATATCTCAACAAATATAAAACCTCACACAGTTTTTACTATTATCCTCATTATCTAAATGGAAAACTTGAGCCCCAAGAATGTGAAGACAATGAGATCACATATCTCACTGACTTGAAAAGCTGTTTTTGATAGTATAACCTTTCTCAGCTTGGAATGGTGACCAGCCTTGGTGTGACACTCAGCATCAGTAATAATTGGTAGATCAAGCTCTATAACCATTTTGGTACTGATGTTACAATAATACATGGAGGTTGAAATCAAATTATAAAACAACTGATGCCCATCATGTAAATAAATACAGAACTTTGGTATAGGAATCCCATTTAGTAAGAGGGTAGGTCCATGTTTGGCTCAACGTCTCTTCTGCATAAGAGTCATGATGTTATATGTATATCACAATTTTACTAGTAACAGAAAAGTTGCTGCAAGCAGGTTTATGAAAATAAAGGTAATTATGTAGAAAGCCCTTCCTAATTAGTCCTTGTCATCAGAGAGTTTCACAGTTTCTGGGAATCATTTGGTAAGTGTCAGAATGATGGAAATTTCCAACATATTGTTAAACCCAAAGGAGTCTAGTTTCAAAGATATTAAGACAGAAGTTTCCACAAAAGACATTAAAAGAAGGCGAGGGTGAAATAATGAACAAGGAGGAAATAATGGAATTTAATCAAAAGTAGAAAAATCCATCCTCATTTCTGCTTTAAGCAGAAGGCCCATCTCACCGACCACTGGGAAAAGACAAACCTGTTGGAAACACGACTTCTCATTTTCACGGTGACACATTTAGAGCCTTCCCAGGATTTGACTAAAGAGAGCTTGAAGAAGAAAAAAGAAGAGACAAATGACTTGGAAATGACCTCATCTGTAATCTGAAGCCACATGGAGGAGATAATGTCTTCCCAAAGCTGCATCATGGATTAACTGTCAAATGAAAAACCCATGTCTAAATATTTGACCTACACGCAAAGTATTAAAGTAATTTCAGCTACATATGTCTATGGGAAAGTTGATTGCCTATTTGAAATTAGCAAACTGGTAAGATGAAAGTTTCCTCAAAGGGCCTTTTCTTAATCGTCAGTTCTGTTTAAATAACCAGGAGGCCAAGGGACTAGAAAGAATGTATTCAAGAGAAAATTAAAAGCACTATAAACATCGGGGAGTCGGGAGAGCACAGTCAATAAGCAATGAATAACAGAGATGAGAGAAATTTGCATCCAGAAAAAGAAAAGGAAAGATTGACCACTGGCACATACATGTACACTGTTAGTGAGCGTATAAGAAGACAAACGGAGAGGAGAGTGAAGAGCTTTGAAAATGCTCCTATCTCTGGCCGTACTGGCCAGAGCTACCCTCCTAAAGCAAATGCTGAATTCTGGCTCAGAAGCCATCACTGGTCAGGAGCAATCCTTGTGCCCAAAGAAATCATCATAGCACCTCAAATATATTTACATTCATTACGGCTATTAATTTTGATTGATAAATCATATATATATATACATATATATATATGTATATATATACATATATATATATATATATATGTAAGATAGAATACTATGTTATTTTTTAATCAGTTTTTATTTATTATCAATTAATGTGTGTGTGTGGAGGGGGTGTGTGTATGTGGGTGTGGGTGTGGGTGTGTATGTGTGGGTGTGGGCGTATGAAAGGACACTCTGGGGAGTCCGTTTTCTTCTTGGCCAGCAGGATCCAGGAATTTGAACTCAGGTCATGAAGTGTTGTAAGAAAGTCCTTTAACTCACTGAGCCATTTCACTCTCACCGACCCAACAATTATGCAATATAGCACAGCTAAATCAGGCTAGTCAATATATACCATACCACAAGTATTATGTATTATAGTTACCCTTCTGTGCAACAGACCTGAAAACCTACTTATCACATCTACCCGAACGTCTGCACTCTGATCAAAAGCCGCACTGTCTTCTTTCCGCCCGTCCCTCAATGCGTGATGATAACTGTATTCTACTTCTTTAATTCATCTTGACTAACTTCCACATGTAAGTGAAATCATTTGCTATTTTTCTGGCTTATTTCTCTTAGCCAGAATGATCTCCAGATTCATCCATTTGCCACAAATGATAGGTTTTCGTTATTTTAAAGAGGCAGAACAATGTTCTACTCCTGCTGTACAACACAATTCCCTCTCTATTCCTCCACTTAGACACACTTAGATACTTTCCATTTCCTCATCATGGTAAGAAATGATAGTAGGAGGTAAAAGATACACACACTGAAACGTGTGTGTGTGTGTGTGTGTGTGTGTCCCACAAATAAATAGAAAAATACTCCACATTCATTAACTAGAATAACTGCCATCCTGAAAATGTCCATACTATAAAAATTGATCTATAAATTCATTTCCTCATCTATCAAAATTCCATTGCTAAATTTTGAAGAAATGGAAGAAAGTAATCCATAAATTCATAGCCACTGAGCAGGCAAAACAATCCTGAGCAAAAGAATAAGGCTAGAGGCATCACATTCCACTTCCAAAGTATATCATAAAACAATTCTGACCAAAGCAATATGATGCTCACCTAAAAACAGACACAGCAACCGGTGGAAGAAGATAGGAAACCTAGGAACAGCATCCACTCATTTCCCATCAATCGGTTTTTGACCAATTGTGCCAAGAATAAACAATGCAGAAAGGACAATCATTAATAAGTGATATTGAAAAAAACTCAGATATTCCACCAGATATTAAAAGTAACTCAACATGAATTTGACCTTAAATATAAGATTTGAAGCTACAAAACAGCCAGAAGAACTGACAGGAAAATCATCTTTATACAGTCCATACAGCATCAGTCTAAGCAATGATCTTTTTTTATTTTTTTAAATACTACCTACCCTGAATAAACAGGAAGCAAAAATAATCAAAGGAGATTACATCAAACTCAAAGTTACCTGCATAGCAAATGTAGCAGTTATCGAAGAGAAAAGACAGTGCATAGAATGGGAGAAAATGTTTGCAAACCATTTGTCAAAATAAGAAATCAGTAGCCAAAATAAATCACGAACTTAGTAGCAAGATAAACATCCAAATCAATGAATCTGAACAAACATATCGTAAAATGTCTCAAAAATGGTCAATGGGAACATGAAAAAATTCTCAGTATCACTGGGCACTGGGAAGTGCACCTTAAATTTGCGGTTCACTGTCATTCCACCACCATTAGAAATCTCCAAGGAAAAGAATGAAGGATGAGTGTGGGATGGGAGGTAAAGGGAGGTGATCAGTCTTCTCCCTGCTCCTTTCCTCTCCCTCCATCTCTCTGTGAGGAGTGGTGTGTGTGTGTGTGTGTGTGTGCATGTGTGTTAATTAGCACAATCATTTTGAAAGCCATTATGAAGGCACCTCAAAAACTGGAAGACACAGCTATCCCATTTTCCAGCTGTCCCACATCTGGGTGTTTATCCAAAGGAAATGAAAGCAGTATGTCAAGAGGATATGTGGACTCTCATGTTCATCACTGCATTTTTAATATTTATGTCAATATCAGCAAAGGTTTAGAAATAGCTTCCATGCCCAGCAGCAAGAGAACTGCTAATTAAATTATGACATATCTGTACGTCAGAACAGTCTGCAGCCACTTAAAAACACATTTTAAGACATCTTAATCACATGAGAATTCTTTAATATTGCAAAAAAATTCTGAATAAAAATTACGATCCCTTAGCAGAGAGAGAGAGAGAGAGAGAGAGAGAGAGAGAGAGAGAGAGAGAGAGAGAGAGAGGAGAGGGAGAGAGAGAATAGTAATACTCATTGCCATATGACAGTGAGATTGTCAGTGATTTCTTCTCTATAAACGGCTGCGCAAACATAAATTTCCAATACAAGGAGATATAATTACAGCCCCCAGTGATTTTGCCTGTAAACCCAAGACTCTGCTCTGATGCAGGTGACTGTTGCTGTTGGCTGTGGGTTGTCAATTGGATAACAATCTTCCATTTCTCACACAAACACTTCCCTTATTAAATCATTTTAATCTTTTAAGTGATCCTGGGAGACTTTTCCATGTACAGTATTGTCTAAGGGCTCCTCACAGAGCAAACAATTATGTAAAGTCTTTCATCGGAAGGCAGAGGATTTACTTTAGAAGATCAAAATTGATCCTCTCTATCCCTTTAAAGAGTTAATTGTTATTTGTTCTTGTTTTATGTGCATTGTGTTAGGGGGACGGTGATCACTCACTTGTGTGCAGGGTCTATGGAAGCCTCTAGGTGCACTTATAGGTTCCTGTGACCTTCTTGATCCGTGTTCTGTAAGGGTAGTATATGCTTTTAACCACTCAGCCATCTTTCTCACCCCATCTCTCTCTCTCTCTCTCTCTCTCTCTCTCTCTCTCTCTCTCTCATCCTCTTCAACTGATCTGTGAACACTGAACTTAGTTTCATGAATAAGTCATCTTATTCATGAATAACTTAGCTTATTGCTAAAATATTGGTCTTGTGTCCACCATGCCTCGCTCTGAAGCACACTCATTGCTCTGAAAGCTCCCTGTTCATTAAGTGCGACTCTTCCGCCGGAGTTGGGAATGAGAAGTTCAGCAAGTAGCACGCAGCATGCACTCAGGTATAGGCCTAGAAAGATAATTCACTTTTCAAATCCAAACACAAACCACAGTACAAAACCTCCGTGTATTATAAAGCTCCGCAGCAGTTCTCATGGTATTTTCAGTTAATGATATTTATTTGGTTGTCTTCGTATTTGATCGAATCAAATAGAAGTCTCAGTCAAAAGAACCCAAACCAGAGACATCCCAGCTCTAAAAGAGAAACAGGCTAGAGGCTTTGGGAAATACCCCCTCCTCTCTGTCTAGTTTATGCTCTGGGATATAAAGAGGGAATGACAGAGAATGCAAATGACAATCAGATGTGAGTTTTAGAGATTGTGAATATAAAAATGACTGTTTCTGAGGTCTACCTTGTGCCCAGCATAGTGTAAAGTTTCTTATTTTCTGTTATTAAATCTGCACAAACAACCCAGGGGGGCTGATGTGGGGAGAGGGTTGTGAGGTACCACACACATCCACATGCTATAACGTGTACACTCAACACCGAGGTACCACACAGGATCCATATGCTACAACAATGTACAGTCAACAGTGAAGTACCATAAATGCATTTACATGCTACAACCATGTACAGTCAACATAAAACACATTTTGATAATTGGGTTGACCACCTTTTTGGGAAATAGCATTCAGTGAGGTGGATTTTGGACACAATATGGCTAAAAATGCAGGTCAGAGCCCTTTCTTCACAAAAGGGAGGTGTTTTGACAGGAGCAGCCCCAGTGTCCAGCACAGATGTGAGGAAGGAGACGAGGCTGCCGTGGTTTGAAGGACAGGGCTCTCTCATCTTCAGGAAGCTTTGTTTCTTCAAATTATGTATATATAATGCTCAGATAAGAAAAAAATTGGGCCGGGCATGGTGGCGCACGCCTTTAATCCCAGCACTTGGGAGGCAGAGGCAGGCGGATTTCTGAGTTCGAGGCTAGCCTGGTCTATAGAGTG
>NC_034599.1:91131047-91136294 GCF_900095145.1 Mus pahari
AAAAAAAAAGTGGATAATTATACTGGCAGAACATAGTTGATACACAAAGAAATTGGCTTTCTAAAACCAGGATTTAAAAACTTTAACATTTTAAAATGTCCAAAAATGTCCCAGGTTATAGAGATTAAAAACATTTTTCTTTTCTTATAGCTCATATTAAGAGTTTTAAAAGCATCAATTTGAACCTTGCTTATGGGGCCAGGGCTGTAGCTTAGCTAATTGCTAGAGTGCTTGCCCAGAATTCTGTCTCTAGCATAGGTGAGGCCATGTTGGGTGCATGCCTGCGATCACAGTACTTCGGAGGTGAGAGCAGGAGAATGTTGAGTTCAAGGTCACACTGCTAGCTGGTGGATCCACGGCCATTCTGGGATACATGAGCTTGTATTCAAAACTTGTATGTGACTAGTTTCTAAGGCTCAGTGACATGTGACCAACAGAGTCTAAACAGGTGTGGTCCTAAAGGAGTAATGTGTTCTGCTTTGCCCCATTCACGTAGAATACATGAGGGCCACGTGTGATACATTTGGAGGGTCTTCACATGCATGGTACCATTAGCAATCTGTGAGTTCTCTGGATATTTTAAACCATAGCCTTGAACTAGCATGAATGACAGTTCTTTCATCACATGTACAAATGCACATGAACAAAAATTATCTACCAAGCCTCCTCACGTTCATTTGAGACAAGCCTTTTCTTCTTGCAGGAAGTGAACAATATTAATAATTTGAGTATTTAGTATGGTTTTCTAAGACCTGTCTCACTCTCCAGATTTTTCATGTATTTGCAAGAAAAGGCGAGATCTGGGAAGTTAACAGATATTTTGCGAAGCTGCTTCCTCAGCTATTTATAATGTCTAGAAAGTAATAGGGAGAAATAGGCTCTAATTAGGTGGCATAGGATCCACAATCATTTTCCTAAGGAAAGTTGCAAGAGACAGAACCCAGGTCTCTGATCCTTGTGTAGTGACCCAAATGCCCACAGCAGAAGTGTGCACTCACAGTTTTGAGCAGGTCCATGGCAATCCACTCCATCACCAAGGCTGTTATCCAATTAAACAATAACACATTGGTCTGAGGACAGAAACATCAGCACTCAAATTCGAAGCAGTCAAATTCAACAGGTGCTTTATTTCTTTGTGAGATAAAACACCAACTAAGTCCTGACCCTTTGGGGGGGGGGTATTTTGAACTTTCATGTCCTTGTGATTAGAAGAAGCAAAGTTGAGTCTCTTCAAGACCTAGTTCAGTTGAAGTTCCGGAGTCATGCCAGTGATACAGGGTTCCTTTCTGGCTACGTTCTCAACTCAATATATTCTTGTGTGTGGCCTTGGCAAGGTCTGGGCTTTGGAGAGGTATATGTGATATGAGATGTGGAGTATCTGTACATCCTCTCCTGCTACATTGAGTTGTTTTTTTTGTTTTTGTTTTTTCAAGTAAGTTACGAAAGAGCAATTATACAAATTTGATTATGTAACCTTGTAAACAAATATAGATGCTGACAACACAAATTAGGAAACATTCCATTTCTCAGGCACCAAGTGCACAACTCAGACCTTGGGGCCAACAACAAGGCACATAGCGATGGAGACAGCTGCCACAGTTCACCCTGTGGGCCACAGAAGAACCAGCGGTGGCCAGCTGTGACTCACAGACTGAACTTGACCACTCCATCCTACTAAAGCCTAGCTAACTCTCTTTATGGCTAAAACATTGAAATCTAGAAATGTCCCCTGCACTCTGACCCTTTGCCTTGGCCACAGTTGGGTCTCTGACTGTCTTGTGCTAACTTTTTAGATCTATTTTCTTAGTTTCCACAGAGATACACAGCCATATAGAACCAGCCATCACTTGCTTAGAAAACGGTGTATACCAAGATTCTTCAGTTGCCTTATGAACCCTCAAGTCTCTGAACTTATTTCCTCAAAGAACAGAATTAAATCAGTAAGATGGGTCTTTGTTCACCTAGTCACTTGCCTTGGAACAACTCTACCTTCCTTCCATGTTCTTTGATATATATCTATATCTTTATCTATATTTAAGATTTATTGATTTATTTTATGAGTGATCTGCATGTACACCCACACTCTAGAAGAGGGCATCAGATCCCATTACAGATGGTTGTGAATCACCATGTAGTTGCTGGGTTTACTGGCTGGTTTTGTGTGTTAACTTGACATATGCTGGAGTTATCACAGTGAAAGGAGCTTTAGTTGGGGGAATTGCCTCCATGAGATCCAGCTGTGGGGCATTTTCTTAATCAAGGAGGGCCCCTTGTGGGTGGTACCATCTCTGGGCTGGTAGTCTTGTGTTCCATAAGAAAGCAAGCTGAGCAAGCCAGGGGAAGCAATCCAGTAAGGAACATCCCTCCATGGCTCTGCATTAGCTCCTGTTTCCTGACCTGCTTGAGTTTTATTCCTGACTTCCTTTGGTGATGAACAGTAAGGTGGAAGTGTAGGCTGAATAAACCCTTTCCTCCACAACTTGCTTCTTGGTCATGATGTTTGTGCAGGAATAGAAACCCTGACTAAGACCATGGGAATTGAACTCAGGAACTCTGGAAGAGCAGTCAGTGCTCTAAACCGCTGAGCCATCTCTCCAGCCCTTCCCACACATTTCTTGATTACACAAAGAACTTGTGAATGTATGAGGTTCTATACTTCTTTTGCTTATTTATGTATTTGCTTGTTTGCTTGTTTAAAGCCTATATGATTTGTTTAGGGCAATGCCCTGCATAGTGAACTTACCATATAGCTAAGGCTAACCTAAGACTGCTCACCCTCCTACTCCTACCTCCTAGTTAGAGGCTCAGGAAGAAGCTTACGCTGTTGGCTTGGGAAGCCCATTTTAAGTAGGGACAGATTCGGTATTAGTTTGGGACCTCAACAAAGGTGGATTTGTAAAAATCATCACAGGATTTGAATTTTTGCCTTGAGCTCCACTGTACAGTACGCTCCCCCTTCCACACCTCATCAATCAGTTCTGGGGTTTGCAGCTGGTTCTCACTGGCCTTCGCTGTGCACTTGCAAGGGTCTCATTCCTTCCACCATGGCCCCTCTCGGTTTTATGTTCAGACTTTTCTTTATAAATAAATCCTATGTGCTGTTCTTGAACACTCTTCAGTGTTTCTCCAGAAGTCTTAGAAAGACTTGCTAGAGCATTCCAGATCTCTATTGATCTAGCCTGTCTCCCTCTGCAGACTCACGTTCCCTCCTCTTCTGTCTTCTCCCACACTGCTGCCAAACCCACTCTGTATCCCTCAGCCAGGTTGAGGCTGCTGTGTGCAGGCTTGACACAGGTTGTCCCACACTCACTAACCTTGCAGCGGCTCCCCACTCAGAAGCAGTCTTTCTCCCACTTCCCAGCTTGGCTCAGACTTCACTCCCTCAGTACTCTGCCCATTGTGTTTCTGCCTGTCTCCCAGTTCGTGGCCTTCACTGACAGAATCCTATGTAGCAAAAATCATGGCTGTCCTGTTGTATGCATAATATTCCACTGACAAAGAGAGCATGAGGCTTGCCCAGAGAGGGTGCCTTGTACGTATCAGAGGAAGGAAGATAGGAAGAAGAAAGGAAGGCAGAAGGAAGGGTGGAAGAGAGGAAGAAAGGGAGGAAGGGAGGGAGGAAGGAAGGAAAGGAGGAAGGAAGAAAAGCAGACAGGTAGACTTCCTATACATTTTCTTTTTTCCCTCCACTCACAAGGGACCAAATGTCATCAACCAGATTAAAGACACTGTCTCCAATCTCCATGAAACATTTTTAGTTCTCTCTGCCAAAGACTAAAGGGAAATAAATGAGTTCTTCAGATTCTTAGAACATATACACTTAGTGCTGAGGCAGATACCAAAGTATGGAAGCAGATGCTGAATAAATCATACAGACCAAAGCAATTTTTTAATGGAGTGGGACATTTATGATTATTTAAAAAACTTTCTCTTAAAAATAACAAACTCAGTGATCGTCATGCTCCAGGAGAGATGCCATGTTTGGTCCTGAGAACAATAGCATCCCTTCTGGAGTGCTGCTCACTCCCTCCTGCCTGCCACAGCATCTACTGCGTAATGCTAGACTCGGAGCACATGAGCCAAAGATGTGACTGTGGCCCTCACGAAAGGGTCCACAGATTCTCAAGTCCCTACATGTTCCTAGCCAGCATACGCTTGGCGCAAATGTTACAACCTGACACATGTACAAAGAGACCCAATGGCAGAGGGTGTGGGAGGGGCCTGTCTTAGAATTCATTCAAGTAAGAAATCCTTTCTAATTCCATATTGTCATTCTGGATTTCTTAAAGGTCACACAAAAGGTAATATTCTTCTCCACACATACACAAAAGGCTCTGAATCAAGGTCTGCCTGAAACTACATTTCACATTCATGAAGACTATATTACTAAAATAGATTTTAATTTTCCTGTTTGCCTCTGAAGTTTGAGGAAAGAATGATTAATTAAAGAGAATGTTTTCCTTTCTCTCTTCTCCCCTTGAGTGGGTTTTCACATTCGACCTAATTAGCCTTGGCCAATGGCCCATCCAGTTGAGGCTGCATGTAGCTCCATGCTCTAAGTGTGCAGAAGGTCTGGCGCTTCCTCCAGGGCCACTTGCAGGGATGGTGTCTCAGGCACTCTGGGGAAGCCCATCACGAATAGCATCACATTCAATGATTATGTAAATTTGACTTCTACAAAGTAATTGAAATAGATTGTTCTCATTTTTCCCTATGAAAACTTCATGAAACATTAGTCTCAAACCCCAAAGGAGACGTAGCCAAACAGTTGTGACATGCGGCTGTAATTGACATGAAAATGTTCTCTAACTTGCTTGGAAACAGGACAGACACTTTTTTTTTTTTTTTTACCAGGATGGCAGGGGCAGATTCTCTGGGAATACCTGCAGGCGTATGAAATTCTGGAAGGCCAGACCAGATCGGGTTTCCCTGCCCTGGGAACCATCTCAGGATGGAGTGGGTACAGGTGAAATTGTGCTGAGTGAATGCACGATCCCCGAAGACACACTTGTGGATACCAGGCATCCAGATGCTGAATAATTTCTGCCTTCCCAGTACATTGTTAGTCCGGCTTGGCACCAATGGTTCCCACATTTCCAATAAAAAACCAAAGCGAGTTCTTCTTGTGGGGCACTTTCTATTTCTTAAAGTGGTTTCGCTCTTGCCTGGTGTATTAGTTAGGGTTTTACTGCTGTGAACAGACACCATGACCAAGGCAAGTCTTATAAAAACAACATTTAATTGGGG
>NC_034599.1:91136305-91145681 GCF_900095145.1 Mus pahari
TGACTTCCAGGCAACTGGGGTGAGAGTCTTAAGCCCACACCCACAGTGACACACCTACTCCAACCAGGTCACACCTATTCCAACCAGGCCACACCTCCAGNNGGTGCCACTCCCTGGTCCAAGAATATACAAACCATTACACCTGGCATCCAAGATTGAACTGATTGTCTTTGGGGATCCCCCTATCAGCCACAGGCCACAAACCGCGATATAAACCGTCCTTGTTCTTTATGTCGCCCCCAGCTGATACTGTGCTCAGAGGGCATCCTTCTTCACTGACCTACACTTAGGGGTTTACAGAGCCCTCCCTGACATCTTTCCCTCCCATCACCACCTTGTTCTTTTGTCTGGGACCCATGGGTTATAGTAGTTTTCACAAATGGTAAGATATGCATAGGTAGGGGTTGGCATGCAACCAAGGAAAGGAAATAGCTTTTCTTCTCTGATAGCTTCTATCAGGGCTCCCTAAGTCTCAGTTTTCTCCTCAGTAGAATGGAGGCAATAATACACTAATGTGGAAAGATCAAGTTAGCAGAAATATATAAAGTACCTTCATTGTGCCCAGAGTCTTATCAGCGGTCCAAAAGGAAACAATTTGCTGTGAAATGCCCTGGCTCCAGTCATGTCTGCTTATTAGACTACAAAACATAGCTCAGTTTCCTCTAGTGAGCTGAAGTCCCCAAACAACATGATGCCAGGTGAGTCTTCAACAGTGCCTGGGCTCTGATCATGCTTCGTTAGACTACTTATTGTCACAGCTGTGCATACTCCGTCACCATTCCCGAGTGAGCGCGGGACAATTGTTCCAGTCAGAACATCTGTCGGTGATCATTTATCTTCATCTGGGTTCAGATTTTCAACTGGATTGGTCTGAACGAGGACAGCATCTTTATCCTACTTGTTAAGAGTCATGGCCTATGGAATTAAGGTGTCATTTGCACCAAGATCTGTCTATGTGTATCTCAGTGAAGGTGAGAGGCAATGGGAAAGATGTCACTGTGTTCCTTTCTTGGGAATTAGAGCAATGGATTTGACCCCAGGCAGAACAAAGGGGGCAGAGGTTAAGTCAGAGACATCATTTTATAGTGAGAAACAAGCCTCGTTGCTGAGAAAGAGTCATTCATCAGAATACAAGGCATCTTCTGACTCCCACAAGCTGCACACAGCTAGGCCTGCAGGGAGGGTGCCACCTAGAAGAAAAGGAGAAGGCAACCAGGCACAGCCTGGGGGCCACTAAGGAGGATTATCCTAAGATGCCTGTGGACAGCAGATATCAACAGGGGTCCAGGACTTTTTAGTAGACTTGCTGTTGGGAAACTCACTTTGAGTTCTTCAGGTGATACGCTCCTTGGGAAGACATTTACCTGCACCCTAGAGGGGGATACTGAAATCGTGCAGCCAGTATCATAGGTCACAGGACAGGAATGCAGGGATCTGGACCTGTTGACAATACATGGACATACTACCATGGCCACACACTTATCTGTGAATTCCTCTCTCAGAGGCTCAAAGGTAGCAGGTCTGAGCTGCAGTGACAATGCTTAGCAACACTACCAGGAGTCTCATTCCTCATTCCTGGCCCATCAGAGGTCAGTTGACTCTGCAGGTATAGCCTGGGGTCTCCTTTGGACAGCTATGGAGGACATGCCACCAGGTTCCCTGAGGGGACATTTGTTGAAGCCAGTGGGGCACAAGAATCCTTCCAGGGAGCTGGAGATGCTTTTTGCTTTCATTTCTTGCTTCCCTGAGATGAAGGCTTGCTCTGGGGAAGCCGTGCTATGTGAAGGTGTCCAGTGGCATGGCAGAAATTGTGTTGACAACCGAGGACACCGTCACTCACCTCAGCCTTTCCTCCTTGGAGGACAAACAGCACCCCTTAAATCATTTCAGGGTGGGGCACAGAATCACAGCCAAGGAAATTAATCACCTTGTTTTGTCTGAAGTTTTAGATTCAGGTGTCCTGTGTTCCTGTTCTTGTACCATTTTGTTTTTATTTAGTAACTTTGACATTACATGCTGAGTCCATCTGAGCTCCCAACCCATATCCTTTTGACTGGTGCTGTCATTGCCAAGAAGCAGGCAGGAGGCTGTTTTGTATAAGTGGCCCCAAGGAGCTGCTAAGGAGCTCACTGTTCCCTTCTGAAATTCCACCAGACTCATCTCTTGTCTCCCACCTACCCAAACACGCCCCTTCAACCTCTTACAATCTCTTGGGTTGTTTTGTTCATGATTTTCCACTTTTGTTGAGACTAATCAACTCCCCATAGCCATGGTAAGGGTAGCACTGCCCACGTGCTAGGTACCTCCCCGGGCACCGTACAACCCTGCTTCCTGAACTCCTTGCCTGAGGGGTTGGTGTCATGCATATTGTATGGATGGGAAACTTCTGCTTAAAAAGATAAAGCAGCAAAGCTCGCAGACAGCTAGCTACCCACTGATCCTACCCAGCTAGCTACCCACTGATCCTACCCAATATCAAATCCACCTCCTTCTGATTTCTTCACCTGGCTCCAAAACACAGGAAACAAGGAGATCTCCAAGTGTTTCACTGGGTCCCTCACCATGAAACCACCTACAGTGACAGTGTCCACTAAGAACCACCATTATTTATCAGGAATATATTCTGTGATTGAAGGGGCAGGAGATTCATTCAATTAATATTTCATGTAGAGTCAAAATTCATGACTCTCTTGGGGAAAATCATAAAACGTCACCTTAATCATAATTAAAAAATGATCCTTAGCTCCCATTTGATAGGCATCTAAATCTATTTTAGTGTTATTATTATGGGAAAAGATTCCTCCATCAGTGTCCTCCCTGGATCATAAATAAGCTAAAGTAAAAGCAAAATAAATTTTTAGTTGGAAGTATCAATGTAAATGCATTTTTACAAGTTGTCTTATTTACAGTCACAGATTCACAGTTTATTGAGTGTAAGCTTTAAAAAAAAATCCTCACATATTTGTACTGCATAATAAGCAGACTTGAAAGATATAAGAAAATCAGCAACATGTGTGCCCCAATTTCACAACTGGCCACTTGAATTAGAGAGGCAGCCATTCAAAGCTATGTCTTCAGGTTCCAGAAGAACAGCCCACAGAGGCCGAGGCCCTGGCCAGTGTCAGCAGAGATTAAGGAAGTCAGGAAAAGCAACATCTTCTTGAAGGAGAAGAGGATACTCTCATGGTGGCCTGCCCTGTCTCCGGGAAGGGGAAGCTGGTTTCACTGAGACTGCACACGATCAGATCACGCATCTGTATCATTATGCTTTTCTTTGTGGAAGCTCCTGGTCTCTGGACCATGGTAATGAATTGACCGTCCATACCCCTGACCACTTATCCCTGCTCCTAGTTATTTCAGTGAACCCACTGTTATTCCACAAATCTATTTTGGTCATTCCTAGGTTTAGAACCAAGCTCTTCTTTCTCCACCCCACCAACCTCTAAGTTTTGTACATTCATCATTTGTCCTACTTATTCAGGTTTGGGCAGCTTTTTTCTTTAAAGGATGGTATCTTCCTCCTTCAAGCCTTATGCTTCCTGGGCATTGGGCTTAGTTTCCTTTGTGGCTCTATTCACCATGCCTATCATAGCACTGGGCACCGAGGCAGCTGGCTAGACATCTCCACTGTTGCGATTTAGAACTGAGTTACATGTGTTTTACTCTGGACCTTAGGCTCTTTCACTTTTTAAAATATAGACTTTCATCTCATTATTCTTTCAGCAGGCATTCACTGGATACTTACCAAGCCTTCCGTCATGGGGACTAAAGCCCAAGTGTAGGGGTGTTGAGATGGCTCAGTAGGTAAGAGTGCCTGCCATCCTGGAACCCACACAGTAGAAGGAGAGAACAGATTCTCTCAAGTTGTCCTTTGACCTCACCTTGCATGCACACACACCCACCCACACCCACACCCACACCCACACCTACACCCCCACACCCATACACTCAAGAAAGTGCTTCAGACTGGTTTTTGTTAACTTGACATAAACTATCGTCACTTGGGAAAAGGAAACACAGACCAGGAATGATGTCCATCAGCTCCCCTGTTGGGAGCATTTTCTTGCATAACAATTTGTGTCACCCAGGTCAGTGGTGCTGGGTTGTATAAGAAAGCAAGTTTAGCTAGGTATAGGGAGCAAACCACTAGGCAGCACTTTTCTGTGGTCTCTGCTTCAGTTCCCGCCTCCACTTTCCTGTGCTGAGTTCCTGCCTTGTCTTTTCATCATTCAGTAGATGAAAAACTGTAACCTCCCTGTAACTGAACCCTTTCCTCCACTTAATTGATTTTGGTCAGTGTTTTATCTTAGCAACATAGAAGTCAAGTAGGAAAAACAGGAAGAACAAAAGGAGCTGTAGATAAGTGTAGATAGATGCTTGCCAGCTCTGGACTATGGTGTATGGCGTTGTTGTGTGCACACGTAACAATATAAAGAAGAGAATAACCCAGCAAAGGCCTTCAGAGTTTCTTATGAGACTTGAGGACATTCTGGAGAAGGAGGTATGGGCTGGGTATGACGGCAGCTTGGGCTTCTATACACCTGGCTTCCTACAGAGGCGCCTGCATATCAGCAGAGCTGATGACTCTAAGAAATCCACAGCAAGAGACTCTGGCGTTTTCAAATTATGACATTCCATTATTTACTCGACCATAGAACTTTAGAAATATGAGATAAAATTAACATTCTGTAGGAGCAAGGATCTCAGAGAACAAATTGCAATAAATATCAAACTAGAGTTGCAGACCTAGTAAAATATGAACAAAAGCACAGGAAGACACCTGGTTGGGAAGGGGTATGCTGAAGCACACGTTTGAGGGAAGATTTGGGGCACCCTCTTACTGTTAAATTTTTATCAATAGATTTTTACTAGGGGTTCAGTGTGTGCCAAGGGATGATCTCAGCTCGGGCTGAGCAGAGTCTGAGGCTATGCTCTATGTGTGTGTACAGGAATGCGGAGGGGAAGGATGAAAAGGAAGAAGGTGGGGAGCAATGGATATGACATGGATCTCCCCCTCTCTTACACACACACACACACACACACACACACACACACACACACACACGCACACTCACACGCACACACACACACACACACACACAAACGATAGCATGCATGCAAGCTGCCTAAGGCAGGATTTTTTCACCTATAAATAATCACAGTCAGCTAGTAAGGTGTGGAGTACAGGAGAAAAGTAAGACTGATAATAACATCTCAGAAGGGAGTATGGCAGGTCCCTCACAACATGATACCTTAGTAAGTCTAGCTGTATATGAATATAATCCCTTTCTTAATAACTACATCATAAAACCATCCCCTCTCAAGGTTACCCTCTCTCCTACCCATTTAGTCCCCTGCCATATCAGTTGGCCATGTAGACCTACAGTGACACATCTTGAGGTAAAGCAAAATTATGACTTGTTGTCTAGCTTGTTGTTATATAAGCCTGGCTGACCTCTTCCCCTTTTCACCACAAGTGATCTCCTGTGAAAGTTCACAGAGACCCTTCCCATGATCCAGTACTTTGACACTTCTTATTAGATTTATCTCTAGGCAGGACAAGAGCCATGAACTAAGCAGAAGATATTTGGATCTTGGTTCAGCAGGGAAGGCCAGATACATAAATCTTTTGCTGGGCTTGGCAATAGCCCTAACGCTAGTATGGCCTCTCTCTAAACTTGTTTTCTAACTCAGGATCTGCAGGGAGTCGTGTACATCTCCAGCATGAATAGGCTTATGAATTACAAGGGACTGTTAGGTGTAACGTCTGACACAATAGCTCTGAACTGGAGATCTTGCTCCAGTTAACTAACTCCTGTGGGTGCTGAATCTGCTGGTCCATGGCCCGTACTTCGAAAGTCTCTAAAGCTTTTGAGTCTGCAGTATCTAGTCTTATCACTCCTTGTAGAGACACCTGCAAGTGTACATAGAAATAATTACCTATGTGACTCAGTATTCAAAACTAAATATGGGCTTTTTGCTACATGCGGTTAATCCAGGGCCAATGAAGTATACCCAATACACACTTTTGAAGTTATACATATATGTGTAAGCATGCCAGATGCTCTTCTTCTTTTCCATTCTGTGTCCCATAAATGCTGCCTTCATCAACTGACCATGGACAAAAGGGAGCACTACTCAGACATCCCAGGCTAC
Source organism: Mus pahari (assembly GCF_900095145.1). NCBI lineage: Eukaryota > Metazoa > Chordata > Mammalia > Rodentia > Muridae > Mus > Mus pahari. The sequence goes on from NC_034599.1 coordinate 91,142,462, forward strand.
CAAGACTTCATCATGACCCATTTGTGAGGAAGCACATCACTAGCTTGTTACTTACCCATCAGTAATTTTATGGTTTAGTCTGAAATATTGAATCTAAAATGAGTCCTTGGAAATAAGAAATTGGACCTTAACTTGGGAAGAGAAGATACGTGAACATTTGTACCCCTGTCCATAACTGATAAGCATTAATATACCTACTCCCTAAGCTATAGAATACACATTGTACCCTACTACGATTTGAGGAGGTGCGGATGGGACTCTGGGTCTCCATTTCCCTGAGACTATGGCTAGAAAAACAGGACTGTAACTATCACACACTTGTGGGCTTTAGGGGTCAAACATGCAGGGAGCAGTTGCAGTTTTGCAAGAATGAGAGAGGAACTAGGAATAAATCAGAAGGGATAAGAGTGGGTCCTGATAAAAAGAAAGCCACGAAAGTGCAGTAAGCGTGGCAGTGTATACAGGTTCAGATGTGCAGTTCAAATGAGGGATAGCATGGGTTGGTTCAGGCCCTTTACCCAGGGCGTAGGTACATCATTGCAATGATCCTGGGGGAAAGGGGGTGTTTAAGAAGGAGCACTCTCCCTCCACAGGCTGTAGAGCAGTGAGGACTCTGTCAGGCCCCATCGCTTCTGTGAATGCCAGACATAAGCAGCCTGGGGAATGGGAGCCTTGTCCTCTCATAAAGATCAGAGTCCCATGAGCTCCTGCTGCCTGTTAACAGCACCTGAGGGATGGTATGACTGCATGTCGAAATCTTCAAGGTCCATAAATATGCCATTGTTCCCAACCAAGTGGAGTCAACTGGGGTGGGAGCTGTATATCTATTTTATGGTAGAAAAAGTTAATTTCCATGGGCTTTAGTGGGTGAAACACAGGATGGACACCCAGGATAAAACAGGACAGGCCTCTAAAATGGTTCTTTAATTAAAAAGTATTCTTAGGTATTGGCACATGGAAAATATAGAGATACATTTTCTAATACTAGATTTCAAATGTGCTTTATATTTCTACTTATGTAATTCATAGATTTGGTGGAAAGTATTAAAAAGGTACTTTAAAATGAGAAGTGTGGGTGTAGCTCAGAGGGAGAACACTGCTTAGCAAGCACCATTCTCTGGGATTGAGGTCCAGAGTCTCACACACACACACACACACACACACACACACACACACACACACACCCCATGTCTATTGCTTGTGGATCTCCCCTTCCTTTCATTGAGAAATCTCACTAACACCTAGATTAAGTGAAGCTCTAGTTCTCTTTTTTCTGTATTCACAATATATTGTCCAGGTTCTCCATAGCACACAGAACGACTATTAAAGAACACAACTGTTTATTTCTTCCCAACAAAGACTCTGGTGACTTCATTTGTTTTATTCACTGATACATCCCTGTTTCTATCACATCCCTTACATACAAGAGCTAAAACAAGATCGGTTCAGTTAGTGAATAAATGATTGAATGACGACATGCTCTAGTCACTTGCATTAGACTAGTCCATGGAAGTAGGATCTGGGCAGGAAGCCTTGAAACAGCTCTAGGACATGAGATTGGAGCAAGACATAGAATCAGTTTCTTCCTTAGTGAGCTCTTAATATGCCTTCTTCATACCCAGAAGACAAAGGCAAAGTCCATTCTCCTTTCTGTGTCCCAGGTCCTCTATCAGAACCCCGTCACACAATACTTTATCCCTGAACATGAAGACATCTTTAGAATATTCATCGCCAAAGCATTCCCAGTATTTACTGACAATTGGTCAAAGACTTGGGAACACTAGACTGAGATCTGGAAATGATTAGTCATCCTGATTGTATGAGACAGGTATAAGCAGTTACAGTTAGACAAAATGAATAAGCAGATCCAGGGGTGACACAATTACCATCACTCCTTGGCTTCTTTCCTTCCTCTCTTTCTGATTCTTTTTCTTTAAAATAATTATTGACTTATTTCAAATATTTGGATGAGAATACATAGAGCCATAACCACAAGTCATAATTTCTAAATAGACTTAACCCATGGTTTTTCATATCGTATCACTTTGTCAACAACTATAATATCTAGTCTTCTTTAAAAAAAAAAATCAGTACCATGCAGTTTTTAATCACAATTGCTCTGCAGTACAGCTTTAGGTCAGGCACAGTGATTCCACCAAAGGTTCTTTTATCATTGAGAAGTTTTTGCTATTCTAGGTTTTTTGTTATTCCAGATGAATTTGCAAATTGCTCTCTCTAATTTGTTGAAGAATTGAGTTGGAATTTTGATGGGGATTGCATTGAATCTGTAGATTGCTTTCGGCAGGATAGCCATTTTGGCTATATTGATCCTGCCAATCCATGAGCATGGGAGAGCTTACCATCTTCTGAGATCTTCTTTCATTTCTTTCTTCAGAGACTTGAAGTTCTTATCACACAGAACTTTCACTTCCTTAGTTAGAGTCACACCAAAGTATTTTATATTATTTGTGACTATTGTGAAGGGTGTTGTTTCCCTAATTTCTTTCTCAATCTTTGTGTGAAGAATGGTCACTGGTTTGTTTGAGTTAATTTTATATCCAGCTACTTCACTGAAGCTGGTGGAATTTTTAGGATCACTTATATATACTATGATATCATCTGCAAATAGTGATATTTTGACTTCTTCCTTTCGAAATTGTATCCACTTGACCTCCTTTTGTTGTCTAATTGCTCTGGCTAGGACTTCGAGTACTATATTGAATAGGTAGAGAGAAAGTGGGCAGCCTTGTCTAGTCTCTGGTTTTAGTGGGATTGTTTCTATTTTCTCTCCATTTACTTTGATGTTGGCTACTGGTTTGCTGTATATTGCTTTTATTATGTTTAGGTATGGGCCTTTAATTCCTGATCTTTCCAAGACTTTTATCATAAATGGGTGTTGGATTTTGTCAAATGCTTTCTCAGCATCTAACGAGATGATCATGTGGTTTTTGTCTTTGAGTTTGTTTATATAGTGGATTACGTTGATGGATTTCCATATATTAAACCATCCCTGCATCCCTGGAATGATGCCTACTTGCCTACTTGATCATGATGGATGATCGTATTGATGTGTTCTTGGATTCGGTTTGCGAGAATTTTATTGAGTATTTTTGCATTGATATTCATAAGGGAAATTGGTCTGAAGTTCTTTTTCTTTGTTGGGTCTTTATGTGGTTTAGGTATCAGAGTAATTGTGGCTTCATAGAATGAGTTGGGTAGA
>NC_034599.1:91146531-91273439 GCF_900095145.1 Mus pahari
GGCACAACTGGCAGTTATCATGTAGAAGAATGCGAATTGATCCATTCTTACCTCCTTGTACTAAGGTCAAGTCTAAGTGGATTAAGGAACTCCACATAAAACTAGAGACACTGAAACTTATAGAGGAGAAAGTGGGGAAAAGCCTCGAAGATATGGGCACAGGAGAAAAATTCCTGAACAGAACAACAATGGCTTGTGCTGTAAGATCAAGAATTGACAAATGGGACCTCATAAAATTGCAAGGCTTCTATAAGGCAAAAGACACTGTTAGTAAGACCAAAAGGCCAACAACATATTGGGAAAGGATCTTTAGCTCCTAAATCATGGAACTAATACCCAATATATAAAGAACTCAAGAAGAGTTCTCCAGAAAATCAAATAACCCTATTAAAAATGGGGTACAGAGCTAAACAAAGAATTCTCAACTGAGGAATAACAAATGGCTGAGAAGCACGAGAAAAAAATGTTCAGCATCCTTAATCATCAGGGAAGGGCAAATCAAAACAACCCTGAGATTCTACCTCACACCAGTAAGAACGGCTAAGATCAAAAATTCAGGTGACAGCAGATGGTGATGAGGATGTGGAGAAAGAGGGACATTCCTCCATTGTTGATGGGATTACAAGCTGGTACAACCCCTCTGGAAATCAGTCTGGCAGTTCCTCAGAAAATTAGATATAGTACTACCAGAAGATTCAGCAATTCCTGTCCTGGGCATATACCCAGAAGATGTTCCAACTTGTAATAAGGACACATGCTCCACTATGTTCATAGCAGCCTTATTTATAATAGCCAGAAGCTGGAAAGAACCCAGATTTCCCTCAACAGAGGAATGGATACAGAAAATGTGCTACGTTTACACAATGGAGTACTACTCAGCAATTAAAAACAATGAATTCGTGAAATTCTTAGGCAAATGGATGCATCTGGAGGATACCATCCTAAGTCAGGTAACCCAATCACAAAAGAAGTCACTTGATATGCACTCACTGGTAAGTGGATACTTGCCCAGAAACTTACAAGGTCCAAGATAAAATTTGTGAAACACATGAAACTCAAGGAGAAGGAAGACCAAAGTGTGGATACTTCACTTCTTCTTCGAATGGGGAACAAAGACCCATGGAAGGAGTTACAGAGACAAAATTCAGTGCTGAGATGGAAGGAAGGACCATTCAGAGACTGCCCCACCTGTGAATCCATCCCATATACAACCAACCAAACCCAGACACTATTGCATATGCCAGCAAGATTTTGCTGACAGGACCCTGACATAACTCTCTCTTGTGAGGTTATGCCAATGTCTGGCAAATACAGAAGTGGATGCTCACAGTTATCTATTGGATGAATCACATGGCCCCTAATGAAGGAGCTAGAGAAAGTACCCAAGGAGCTAAATGCGTCTGCAACCCTATAGAAGGAACAACAATATGAACTAACCAATACCCCCCCTCCCAGAGTTGTGTCTCTAGTTGCATATGTAGCAGAGGATGGCCTAGTTGGCCATAAATGGGAGGAGAGGCCCTTGGTATTTCAACAAGGAATACCAAGGAATGCAGGGTCAGGAAGCAGGAGTAGGTGGGTTGGGGAACATGGTGAGGGGAGGGTATAGGGGGCTTTAGGGATAGCATTTGAAATTTAAATGAAGAAAGTATCTAATAAAAGAAGCTTTAAAGAAAAAAATAAAATAAAATAAAATTTAAAAATTCAGTACAGTAAAACCTAATATAGCCTGACATATGCCATTTCTCACACTCCCAGCCTCTTAGATAATGGTTGAGGAAGGTTCTTTCATGGAAAGTACACAGCCACTTAAACCTCTGGTTTCCTCTTTACTGACAAAAGGTCCCTTAAGTTCTGTTACAATCTCTCATAGATTTGATGCTCCATTCTTGCTTCCTTCTAGGCTTCATGCTGCTAATTTAAAGAGCAAAGTCAATTATCACCTACGATTTGCCAAGTTCCTGCCTCTTGGCTTGCAGAAAGCATGTCATCCCACTGTTAGTCTGAGTGTGTGTATATGTAAAAATGTTATCTGACATCCGAGTAAATGTCTTTGTGTAATTATTGCATTATAGGCATTTTAACTGGGGCTCTCTGGGGGAATAGGCATCTTCATCAGATGGTAAATAACACAGTTAGGTGGGCATTCAAATCTCCCTCTATTTCCACGTTTTCTTGTCTCCCCATAATATCATGTAGCCCTTCATGCATACTTTCTTTATTCACGAAAATTTGTTCAATAAGTACTATCACTGCAAAAGTGGCCACTGCTGGGGCTAGAGCTTAGAAAATGCTAAAGCTAGAGGTAGTAGGTAAGTGAACAAATCTAATGCCTGTGCCATGGTTCATAGAAAGTGCATCCTATCCTCCGGAATGAGATCTCACAAATCTTATAAGACCCCTTCAACATATATACAGATAGCAACACATGCACACACACACACACACACACACACACACACACACAAACTTGTTTCACGCCATCCAGCCCTGTGTCCCCTCCTCACAGCCAACCTCTATGATGTGTGTCAGCAAAAACTCAGATTCCTGAGGCCTTTGTGCAACCCCAAAGTGGCAGCATTTGCTAGAATAGATGCTAGCATGAAGGAGTGTTATTAAGCACAATAGAGAAAAGTATAGACACATCTGCCCTGTGTCACTTTTGGATTTTTCCCTCAAATAATGCCTCCAATTCACTTGGACAATCCAACTTTTTTTTTTTTTCAGACTCAATCCCATTGTATTTTATACCATGAATACCGAATTAAAACTCTGGGATTCAAATCCTTTCTTGCCTTAATCGGTCTATTATTTCAATGCATCACAAATGGCTTTGTAGCTAAACCGAAGACTCTGAGGCATCCTTGAAATTCTCCTTTGAAAGCTGACATTTTTTTTTAAGTCACTCTCTAAACTCAAATTAAAATGGTTTTGACATGAGGTTGGAGATGGTTCCCTGCTTAACAATAAATACTCCTTATGTATTGAGCGGGCTTAGTCAGTCTCATTCAGAAAAGATGTCACAGTGAGCATGCCGCAATAGATGTTTTAAGATTTGGGCTAAATTTTTATCTAACATTTTCTTTTGATGTCTCGAGGCACAAATGGCAAGTCCCATTTATAAAATGAGAAACTGCTGATCACCAGCCACAAAACAAAGTACAAGAAAAATGGGTAAACTTGGACTGATTTCTTTTTTCCTTGTAGAATGTATTAAGCATAGTCCTGTTTGGGCAGTATGGATATTTCTCTGCTCTGTGCAGGAAACATTCCTAAAATAGCATGCGGAGAACTTTACCTAGCTGAAAACCATGCATAATTCAGCATAGAGAGCGAACTGCAATCCCTTTCTACTGTTTGGATAAAATGGCTTGGGCTCAGAAAACAGAAAATTTCCAGAGAGTGCTGAAAAGTCAGATTATATTTCTATTCGATACTGGGACCTGTCACCACTGGAGGCTCTGGAAATCTATCCTGTGGCCCCCAAGGGTCAGAAGTAACATCTCCAGTGCTCATCTCTGAGACAGGGTGCAAGGAAGACACTGGCGTTCCTTCTTGAGAAGCCATGTTCAACTCTGAGCATACGCAGGAGCAGAGGGAACCTGTCCTTTTGAATTCTGTGTACTTCATGCAAACAGGTGCAGTTTCCCTTCCTCTGTGACTTGGAAATATCAACTTACCTTGTGTAAATATCTGATTAAAGTTACAAGTTGCAGAATCGGTTCTGAGAAGTCAGAGCTCAGAGCTGAAGATCCTACCTTCACGTCCCAGGGAAGCACAGCTGCACAAGCCCGAGTGGATTGTTCAGTCTCTTCCTGCCTCCGCTTGTATTTAAGAAACAAAGATTTTCAAGACAGGGTTTCTCTGTATAGTCCTGGCTGTCCTGGAACTCACTCTGTAGACCAGGCTGGCCTTGAACTCAGAAGTTGACCTCCCTCTGCCTCCCAAGTGCTGGGATTAAAGGTGTGCACCACCACTGCCCCCCAAGTGTGGACACTTCGTCCCTTCTTAGAATTAGGAACAAAACATCCATGGAAGGAGTTACAGAGACAATGTTTGGAGCTGAGACGAAAGGATGGACCATCCAGAGACTGCCCCACCTGGGGGGGTCTATCCTATCATCAGCCACCAAACACAGACACTATTGCATACGCCAGCAAGAATTTGCTGAAAGGACCCNNATATAGCTGTCTCTTGTGAGGCTATGCCANTGCCTGGCAAACACAGAAGTGGATGCTCACAGTCAGCTATGGGATGGAACACAGGGCCCCCAATGGAGGAGCTAGAGAAAGTACCCAAGGAGCTGAAGGGGGATGCAACCCTATAGGTGGAACAACAATATGAACTAACCAGTACCCCAAGAGCTCATGTCTCTACCTGCATATGTAGCAGAAGATGGCCTAGTCAGCCATCATTGGGAAGAGAGGCCCTTGGTCTTGCAAACTTTATATGCCCAGTACAGGGGAACACCAGGGCCAAGAATTGGGAGTGGGTGGGTAGGGAAGCAGGGCGGGGGGGGGGGATAGGGGACTTTTGGGATAGCATTTGAAATGTAAATGAAGTAAATACCTAAAAAAAATTGGAAAAAAAAGGAGTTCCTCATAAGACTCCTCTTTCATGCTGTGGTAGAACAATAGAACCCTTCTGCATGAAAAAAAAAAAAAAGAACATTTGGAAAATACATAAAATGATGGTCTTCAGCAAGTGAGTAACCACCATCACAGAGCACAGGAGGGTGGCTGGTTACCTAGTCAGTACTTCCGGGTATTAGCTTAATCAAAGAGGAGAGAGGGTGACTAGGAGGGGTGAGAAGTTTGGCAATCTCCAGAAGGTTTTTCTCAAGTCTGAGTCCTCATCAGAAAAATGCATATAACATAGCTACCAACACTGGAGGGGAAAATTCCCACTAAGAATAAGCAAGCAGAAAAACTCCTGAAGTATGCATAGTAGAAACAGTTCATCAGCCAGGAAGAGAAACTCTGTGATTGATGAGGTAGGGAGTATTGTCTTGGAAGTAAGGGCAAATTATGCTTAAAAAGCATTCATCAGGTCCCATGTATAACAATGGTAAAAAGCAAGATCGGTGTCAAATAACTTCAAGAAATTCCAGGAAAATGCCTGCACGTATTTAAGAGACTAACAATACAGAACCAACAGAGTAGCATTTGAAACAATATGAAATCCATAATGTCCAGAATCCAATCAAAGAGTTACCTGGTGTTTCAAGGACACAGGAAAACTCAGTGTACATCCAGAGGAAAAATAGCCAACAGAGAGACACTCTATCATATTGTCAGAAGTGATGAGAGGACAGAAGTTGGAGAGACATGATAATTAAAGCAGTCTTGTAAGCAGATTCGGCATGTTGAAAAGGAGAAGCACAAGTTCAGGCAAAATATAGGAAGTCACTTCCCAACACACACACACACACACACAAACACACACACACACACACACAATTTCCTACAGTTGAACACACATGAGGTCTGAGATGAAGACTCTGCCAGGTGAATGAACACCTGATTAGGCAATACAAGAAAAGGAGGAATAAAACAGCAATAGCAAATGCACCAAATAAAATACAGAGTAAGAAAACATTGAAAATGAATAAATGGAACATTCATGGTTCAAGACAACACGGTGCAGCCTAACATGCACGCAAATGAAGAACCAGAAAATGGAAATGGGGAACGATTTAAAGTAAAAGTGGCTGAAATTTAACAAAGTCATCAAGAGCCATAAGCCTGGAAGATTTGCCGCTAAACAGCACTGGTGCTGGGTAGTATCAACTAGGCTAACAATGAGGATTCTCATCCCAGGAGAAAGCAAAGGCAAGCCAGATGTAGACCTGTCAATCCCAGTACTAGGTGAGTTAGTGCTGTGCAGACTCACAGGTAGGCCCCCAGAGTCTCCCAGCACTGAGCACAGCGTAGACTCCCATTTAACACATAACACTGTTACCTCTAAGCACGCACTTTCATTTCTCCCCAGACAGATACATTTATCTGTGTTTCCACACACCGGAGCATCTAAGCCGGTGGCTCATAATCTTTCCAATGCTGTGACCCTTTGCATGTTGTGCTGAGCCCCATGCATAAAATTATTCTTGTTGCTACTTTATAACTGTAATTTTGCTAGTTATGAATCATGATGTAAGTATCTGTGTTTTCTCATGGTCTTCTTTGAGGGAGTCCTGATGCACAGGTATAGAACTACTGATCTAACGTGAACTGTATCACTGACCTTCTTCTAACTGGAGAGCTCAGGAGTGACCTGGAAAATCTCCATGAATAGGAAGGGTAACAAAGGCATGGTTGAGGACCTGTTGGTGCATTCTATCTGGCCCCCAGAGCACACTCATTGGTGATTCTGCTGTTTGGTCCATATTAATTAATCCATGGCTCCCAACCGTGAAAATCAAGTGTGTACTAAAATCATGACGGATGCAATGAACATATTTTAAACCTACTGTGTGCAAGAAGCCCGTTTACCATAGCTAGCATTCATAATCATCTTTAAAGCTAAATATCACTTTCCCTGCTTTGCATTTGAGGAAACTGAGGCTTAGGGAGGTTGAGTCACAGCGAATTCATAACTGAGTAGGAAGGTGTCACACTGATGTGGGCTGGAGTCAAATGAGGTCCCGGAAAGAGGAAGGCTCTGTGGGTGGTGGCCAGACCTGGATGGCTTCCTACAGGATGTGAGGCAGCTGCTGGGTGAGAGACAAGCAGAGAGGAGGAATGAGACAACGTGCATGAGGAGAAAGAAGACCCCAACACAAAACAAAACACAAAAGGGTACCATAAAGTGTGTGAGAATGCTCACATAGGTGGACTGAAGGTGGAATGAACCCAGCATGGAGCCCAGCACTGATGTCATTTAGGTCCCGAGATATATAGGGGAGCAGTAAAATGGCAAGAAAATTGTGGGCATCCAGTTGTGAGAGGGGAACCTGAATGTCTAGGTCACTTTGCAATCGCTAGACTAAGCCAAACAAAACTCTAATGGCTGACATTAACGTGGGATTTTAGACCATCCAAACACCATGACAACAGAGCCATCTGCAGGAGCCAACCAGTTTCTACTATGACTTGTCCATTGGGTGTTACTAGTAATTTCACTGACATTTTATGAATAAGGAAACTTAGGCTCTGAGAAATTAAGTGCTATAACTTGTTCACATTTCCAAGGCTGGTAACAGGTAATTTGGGTTTGGATGCAGACTGAATGTCCAGGGTCTGTCCCCAGTAGCCTGGTAGCTAGAGTCCACCTAATGGTGCAGCAACTGCTACTTCACTATGAGCAATGCTATTTCTCTGGGAGTAGCTCTTCCTTAGTGATGATGAAATCATTTAGGAAGACATCAAGCATTATCAAAGGGAAATATTAGAAATGGCTTTTAGTCAAGGAAATTGGATTTGAGACTGTGACTCTTTCCTGGCCTATGCCTCACAGACCTGAACCTCAGCATGCAGTTAGAAGAACCCACATGTTATAGAGTAAGGTCCTAGAGAAGGTGTCTGTCACCTTTTATGTTAAGGCTAGAGAGGAAAATCCTTAGGTTTTGTAGCTCATGTGATCTCTATCATGACTACTTTGCCTCTGTGGTGTCTAAGTAGCCCTAAAAAGCAAATATCTGAATGAGTGGGGTTGTGTTCCAAGTGGGGGTTCATTAACCAATCAACCTGGTTTGTATTGTGAGACAACAGCTTCTCTTTTTCTATTTTTGTGTACTAACTCTTCCATTCTAGAAAAGGATCTGACTGTGGAAAGAGAACACAACTAAATGGAGACGTGCAGCTAGCAGCCAGCAGACAGCCAGATGTGGACTAGGCAAGCAGAGAGCTACAAAGCTACATTCCTGATGTCTGAGATGAATAGCATGGGTTATAAAGAAAGCAGAAAAGCACCAGACTGTTTAAGACAATCTGTCCACACGAACCTCTTATTAGATGGATTCTTTTTAGAGTAGAAGGAAGTGTCAACTAACAGATATTTTTATTCTTTCATCTTTACTGCATGAATGACCATGATTTGACAGACAAGATAAATATAGGTAAATCAGGAAATGTCCCTGTCCTCAGCGAACCCATAACTCAGGGAGAGGTAAGAGATAAAGAGACAGCCACTCTGCTATTATGTGTTGAAATGGAGAAAGCCATGGGGCACAGTGTGGGCCTCAAGGGGAGAACCTTTCACACACTGAAGGCAAGAGCTTGGGAGAACCTTCTACTGAGATCTGAAGGCTTGGGGCATGTAGAGGGAACTGAGGAGGGTTAATGTGTAAATACTGGAAAGAGGAAGATCATGGGATTCATTAGCAATGCTAATAAGGAACCATCGACTTGGGCCTGAGAGGAGACAGTAGGATGCTGTAGGCGGAAGGTCTTGCATAATATTACCATAGGCACATATACTTTGAGGGACTTTGGCTAGACCTTTATCAACAGAGTGCACCAAAACCTTTTAAACCATGGGAAATTACAACTGGGTTTCTGCCGGAAACACAGAAGAACTTTTTCTCAGTGTTCATATGAAAGAATGGATAGGTTGTTGGGGGCAGGGAGTGAAGCAATCCCATCTCCAGCAAAGAGCTGCTGGGTCTGAGGGTGTTGTTGTAAGAACACTTACAGAGGTTGTGCTGATGTTGTCAAACGGTGATGGGACATCAGTGTCGAGGGAAGTTAAAGAACACCCTGAGTGCCTGGCTCAGTAGCTGGTTTGAAATGGCATCATTCAGTGTAGGACTCAATGCAGGAGATCACATGTGGAAGAGAGGCAAGGGTCATGTTGATTCTGATGGTGGTTACCCCTTGAGTGGGTGGATACATGGGGCTAAGTACAGGAAATTTGCACAGTGGGGGAGGGGTTTGGAAATTTAGACTGTGGGAAGTACAATCAAAGCCCATTTCAAGGACAAAATGGAATTGACTCTAGAGGGCAAGAAAGCAGAAGACCCAGAGGGGTCCTAGGGAGACATGAGCAAAGTAGGAAAGTCAGAAGGGCAAAGGAAGGGGACCGTGAGGTGGGAAGGAAAGACACAGACATAGTGTCACAATATTCTTTGTCAAGGTTGGCTCATAGATTATTCTGCTATGTTTCCAATAGCCCCATAGCTAGATCTGATTATTCTAATTTCACAGGAAATGGAATTGGGATAATTGGGGTCAAGTAACCATCATTTTCTTCCCATAGCAATATTATAGTTCTCAATAAAATTAATATCTTACACATATTTAGTATGTATTGTGCCCTAGGCACTGTTCTAAACATTTTCAATATATTCATTCCATCAGTGCTAAAAGTAATCCAATATTATTCAGTGCCAATAATCTAGCACCACTATTCTCATCTTTCAAATGAGGAAACCAAGGTAGAGGGTAACCTGGTGAGGGTCACTCAGACAGAAAGCAGCAGAGATGGAATCTGCACATTCAAAGCCTGTCTTCCAAATATGGACTGTGAACCATTACACTAAAAGCTGAAATTTTTTCTGAAGCCTTCCCCTCAGCAAAGGTTAATCCAAAGTGTCCCAGGTATCACGTTAGATGTTGTATCCCCAAAGTGAGCTAACACATCCCAGTCCCTGCATCAATGGATCTCAGTTCAGTAGGGTTGCAATGAACAAAGATGAACAGGGAAGAGACAATGGGGGTAAATGGCAGATGATGGAGGGGAGTGGTTCTGGGTACTAGTCTAGAGAAAGGCAGGTCTTTATTGAGGGCCCCTGTGCAGAGTCCTTTTCCAGACCTGCGATGAGCTATAATGGGTGAACTAGTTCTGTGGCCCAATCACTGAATATTTTAGACTCGCCTTGACCTGATTTTAACTCCTCTCATGTGTTTTCCAGGGAAAGGTATTTTTAATGGTTAAATTGTTGCTCTTAAGACAGCATGTGCTTTTAGGAGTCGCTTAAAGCCCCCTTTTCAATCTCCTCTTTGTGGTGAGGATGAGTTCAGGCTGAAATTTTTTCTTCAAATAGCTGAAGCTCAAAGGCTATGCTGGTTAGATTTTTGTCAACTTGACACTGACTAGGGTCATCTGGGAAAAGGAAACCTAATTCAGAGGAATTGCCTTCATTCAACTGTAAGCAAGTCTGCAAGGCATCTGTTTCTTTTCATGATTAACATAGGAGGGACCAGATCACTGTGGGCACTGCCATCTCTGGCCAGGTGATCCTGAATTGTAAAAGAAAGCAGATTGGCTCAACCATAAAGATTAAGATCCTTCATGGTCTCTGCTTCAGGTCCTGCCTCCAAGTTCCTGCCTCAGGTTTTTGGCTCTGTTTCCATTCATGATAGACTGAAAGTTATAAGATGAAACAACCCTTTCACCCCGAGTTGTTTTTGATGTTTATCACAGCAGCAAAAGTGACCTAGGGGAGAAGGTTGTGATGATAAGAACTGTGGAATTCCTCCAGCGACGATGGAAAGGTATTGATAACTCTGGATCCAGGAAGCTGAAAACCTACATGTCTTTTAGGAAGAGGGGCATGAGATATGAATATCTACCCTCCAAAATACAAGACACCTACAGATCCCATAATACTAATACTAACACTAACACTAATACTACTACTAATAACAATAGCTGCCTCAACCTCCAGGGAATAACTATCCCGAGGTCTCAGCCTTGCTTGTTATGATGGTTGAGAAGGTCTACATTAAGAGCAGGAAGACTCCACAAGTAGTTCTCTATAGAGAAATAGTTGGCTTAATTTTTAATGGTAAAATTACTGCCTTCCTTTACAAGCAAGTTAAGGATGTCTCATTACCTAACGGAACTGCCAGGATGAGTTTCTTCCAACTGCTAATGATGTCTTCTCAGAGTCCAGCAGTACCTTGCCCCTGTAGGGATACAAGACCCTAGGGAGGCCATACCTAGTGTGGGTAGCTCAGCAAGGTGTCCCTCTACAGATCTAGGTTAGCACCATCTGTAGGGTCTCTATGACACCCAAAGGTGGCTTTTGAAGAAGCTGTGCCTATCTGCACTGTAGTAAAAAAAAAATACCACTTGCTCAGAGGCTTATAAACAGAGGAAATTGATTTCTCACAGTTTTAAAGGCAAGGAAACCTAATATCAAAGTGCCGATAGACTTGGGGGATACCGACTTCTTGCTGGGTCCTCATGTGGTAGAAGGGGACAAAGGTCTCGTTGGAGTCTTCTAGAAATAAGGTTACAAATGCTATCTGTTACCTAGTTACCCCCCCCCCAAAGACTATAACTTCCATACCATCACATTGGAGATTTGATTTCCATATAAGAATAGGGTAGGGAACATTCAGACCATCACAAGCTGTATTTTGGCTTACTTCAAGCACTGGGTGAGCTCTATTCATTATTGAGGTATTAAGTGCCTACTTTGTTGATTTATCTCTTTGCTATTATGCTCACGGACCTGACTATACTGCCATGTAAAAAATTCCCATTAAATACATCAGCCTCATGTACTAAAGTCAATATGTAATGTTCCTTATATCCCAAACCACTTTGGTCTTATTCCCAGAGCCCTCTGTCACATTAATACTCAATTTATGCACCCGCCCATCTATCCACACACCCATCTACCTATTCCATGCATGTACTTTATCACACCACACCATGGGGGCAGGGGACAAATAAGACAAGCTTCTCACAGACTGTTAGAGAAGATGCACGGAAAAGCAGTGATTTCAACACAGCATTATAGATTCTATAATGGCTGTATATCAAAGCTAGAAAATAGATTCGGCTCCTATGTCACATTCTGCTCAGAGTGACATTTATGACATACTGTGTGGGTGAGAAGAATTAGCCAGCTGAAGGGTCTGTCTGTTCTCCACAGGGCAGGAAAGAACCGTTCCTTGTTAGCACTTTACATTTCAGAGAGCAGGAGTGGTATTTCCCTGTGTGAGGAATGTCTTGACAGAGAAGAGCCTGGGAAACTGAGTTGGAAGCCCTAGGGAATTTGTGGAGAAGCTGAGAGTGGGCGCTGTGCTCCAGGCAGTGGGAATGAGCAGCCCCTCTTCCTCAGCTCTCCATCTTTTTCCTGGGTATTTTCTTCTTTCTTTTCCTCAGTGGCGCTTGTAACCTCAAAGAACAAAGCATCCATTTTGGCTTTGTTTTGACAAGCGAAAGGTAGCTTAACAGAAGTGTAGCCCACAGGCCTATGAGAAGAAGAGTGAAAGGGAGGAGAGAATGAGAAGAAGATTAAAAACGAGGAGAGAAAGTTCCGGAAACTGGTCCTGGGTATTTTCTGGCATGTGGAGCTATGGCATCTTTGAGCTCCCCAGAAGTACCAGCTTCTGAGGTATGGGATCAGAGCAGAGACACCTGGAAGCTGGTGCCATCACTGGTTGCAACTACTTTGATGGCAAAGCCTGGGCAAGGATGGGCACTGGTAGGAAGCAGCTGGAGGTGGACTAGGTGTGGCTGCTATACTCATGTGGCTAGACATCATGAGCTTCACCCTGTCAGTAACACATTCTCAGTTCTTGGGGAAAATGAGATGGGGAGATGGCTTTCACCTAAGGCTCTCCAAATTCTTGTGATCCAGAACATGACCCAGTGCTCATGGCTCTGCTCTGCCCAATTATTCAGCCATGTAGTAGCTCGGAATCCTCTCTTTGACTTCTGGGAGAAACCTGCATTTGTTCCCTCATGCATATTTCCCAACACCATATGATGAATTTTTCTGTGGATATATTAAATATGTTATAATGAATATCCACATATCAATCTCTATCACATACTCACTTCTCTACTAATATACCTTACTTTCAATTAATCTTATTTTATAACTATGTGCACAGTCACATGCAATTGTAAGAAACAGCACAGCACAGAACCATTTTAGGCATCCTTTGCTCAGTTTACCCAAATGATAATAGCTTATAAAGCTGTAGAGTACAATATCACAGCCAGGAAACTTGTACCACAATAATCATGGTACAGAGTACTTTCATCACTGCAGAATCCACATCACACTCTTCTGCAACCACTGGCCTTCCTCCAGTCTCCTTTCTCTTTAACCCATAGCAGCCAGTAAAGCTCTTCTCTATTTCTAGAATTTTCGTACTTTAAGATCATTATATAAATGGCATCTTGCAGCCTCTTGGGACTGTCTCTTTTTTCATCCCTCATGATTCTGTGGCCATCCATCCAAATAGTTGTACATTTTCTACAGTTCATTCCCAATATGTTAGCATCATACAAAAGCAAGCAAGCAAACAAACACTCTAGTGATTTTATAGAAGGAAATATACTATTTAGACTCTTTACTTTTTTTTTCTTCAAAAAGTCAACTCATGGAGGTTTTAACCCTTAGCAATTACTGGACAAAACCATTTTGAAATGTTTCCAATGGGAATTTTTTGTTTGTTTGTTTTTGTTTTTTAATGTATGAATTTGGAATGAGAATAAAAATGTCAGTGGCCATATTCATCTTGCATGAAATATTTGAACTTTATGCTGCACTAAAACAATAAATTGTCTCTGTAATCAGACATGGGCAATTAAACAAGCAAGAGAAACAAATCTTGTAGCTTGAGTTGAATGGAAGCATTGCGACAGCAGTAATGGAATCACCGCCTGGGAGTCAGAGGAGGAATGTGTGCCCAGGAGAAGTGTCTGGGTGATGTTTCTTTATATAATGGAGAAGAGAAGTGTAATTTAATTGGCAAGCAGCAATCTTTAGATATCAATTAGAAGTTTATTCCAAAGAGGGCAAACACTAACCAGAGATTTATGGAATTCTCCACAAGAGGATGGAACTTGAGTAATACTAGTGTTCAAACCATGTACTCCGTATCTCCTCAAGAAAGATGCCCATTTGCCTGGTGGGAGTGATGATGGAGGATGGCTATCTAGGTATTACCTGGAAAAGCCAATCAGCCATACAAGAAGAACCTTTCTCTGGGTTGTTGACAAGGGTCCTTACATAAAGGATCAGTGAATGACAGGTAGAGAAGGCTGGGACTCTTGTTTCTGCTGCAAATCTTGATTTTATGGCAAGGGAGAGCAAATTGGGGCAAGCCCAAAGTAGCTATGTGGGACGATTGACTGGGACTGTCACCTACCAGAACAGGAAGCCTCCCATCCATGAGGATAGGAAAAGCTGCTTCTATAGCTCTACTTCCTTGAGGTCAGGCATAGACTGCCTGTCATTCCTTACTGTAGGCATGATGTTATTGCACACTGTGCAAAGATTACTCTTGTAGTTTTCAAATGCTGATTTCTGTGTTCCCATATCTGGTTGCAAAACATTGCTCCCCAATTATTTCCCAATTGGTAAATAAAGAAGCTGATCAACCAGTGTCTGAGCAGGGGAGAGAATAGGACTGGACTTCCTCCAAGCCAGGAGAGGCTAAGGGCTGGGGGGGTATGGGAGTGAGTGGGGATTCACAATGAGAAGAGTCCAGGAGATAGCAGAAGAAAACACCTGGAGCCCATAGAGGTAGATCAGTACTAAACTGCAATATCACTGAGATGTTTGACTGGGAGGTAGCCAGATTCACCTAGAGAATTAAAACAGAGTAATACTGCTCAGTTGTTATTCCCTTAAAGCTTGTTAAATAAATATAGTAGTCTAGTCTCAATTATTGGGAACTAGCTGCCTAAAGAAGAAAACCACAAGAACTCTATGGACTTGCTTTTCGAGTGATCTGCATCCTTTCTGGCTTGATATTGGCTTTCATACATTTCTCAGAACACAGACCTATGGAAGTCTTCAGGAAATTAAAATATGGCAATCTGTGGTCCTATATATTTAAGAAATGCTGGCTTAATTAAAGTTACTGCTGGACTGCTTGGATCCTAAAAATGAAACTATCTGAGGTGCATCTTTAAGATCTCGAGATTATTACAAGCAATTATAAAATGGTTATAATCAATGCTTAAAGCTGTATAACAAGACATTTTATAACTAATTTGAACAGGGGCATCACTTTCAGTTGTGTGTCTGCGAAACCCATTGTGCACATGCTCACAAGAATACAAGCCTGATCCTGGTAGGATTTCTGATTATATTTCATAGTGATGCTCTACTGAGTACAGTGACCCAAACAATGCATCCATTGTAGTATGTACCCAATAACCATTGGCTAAATTACTAAAGAATGTTTCTTGAGTTTCAAGAATGGTACTAAACTTTAATTGTACATTTTTGTGTAACTCCTAAAATGATCCCAAGAATTAGCTTCCAGTCAGACCTCCTTGTACAGATGTAAACAATAGAAGATTCCAACGGTTGAATGAATAATTTTCCCAAGAGAAGGGGCAGGCTAGACTGTGCCTATTGTAATTATGATCCCAAAGCTCACACTATTAACTGTTTTACTATATTGCTTCCAGAAAGGGTTGAATAATATACAAACCCAAATTGCATACAAAGACAAATAAGTGTGTTCTCTGATGGTCAGGGAGTTCCACACAGTTCTGGAACCTTCAGACCTACAGAAGATGAACTGTGGGAATGACAGTAGCCAAAGAACAAGGTGCACCTGGAGAACTGGGTATGACCTCTATTTAGTTGTGGGATTCTTTTGAGACAGTCAACCCTATAGTACTTAGAATAGAGTAGCTGCCAGCTCAGGGTTGCGCAGAGGGAACAGAGAAGATGAAGCCCTCCAAAGCAACCACATAATGACTACGCTTTCCAGTAGAAAATTAAAAGCATTTGTTTTTAACACATTAGTTGGAGGTCTACGCTGGAAGCTATCACAAGCTCCTCATGTTCCTCCTGTATCTGTGTGAAACTTCTCCCCAGCTTCCAAGCAGGAGATAATAAACCACTGAGGAAAATGAATGTTGACAAAAAAAATATTCAGGTGCATTCAATCCATCTCTCAAAAAATGCAGAGCCAGTACTCGGCACAAAGGAGTATCTTCAGCTTTCTCCAAAGGCTGGTGGTAAGCATAGAAGATTGCAAGGGACTGGTCTAGACTCTGGGAAGGGGCTGATTTTCAGGGGTTCTTTCTCTACCAAGACTCAGTCAAGCATAGGCTGCCTTGAGTAAGAGTAGTCACAAATGGTGCTAAAACATCTGTGCAGTTTCAATGCATTGAGCGATGGCTGTTATTAGGGATCAGGCTGCAAACACATTCTTACTAATGGAATTTTCCTTTGGCCAATAGATTGCCCCCCCTGAATTCTATCTGAGCCAACAATGAACACATTGTTAGTCTTAGGTGGGATGTCAGATTTGATGTAGAGGGAAGGGTCATCTGGATGAATAAAGACAGTTTTTTGTTTTTTGTTTTTAAGTTTTTCGAGACAGGGTTTCCCTGTGTAGTCCTGGCTGTCCTGGAGCTCACTTTGTAGACCCTGCCTCGAACTCAGAAATCTGCCTGCTTCTGCCTCCTGAGTGCTGGGATTAAAGGTGTGCGCCACCACACCCAGCCATAAAGACAGTTCTTTATTGATATTTCCTGTACTTGGCATAGAACCCTAGATCCTGAATTCAGTGTAGAGTTTGGTTTTCAACTCTGCCACTTAAATTCTAAGAATGTCTTCTTGGAGTATATTTTTATTTTTCTGGACTCAAAGTCCCTATCACAATGGGGATAAAATAGAAGCATCCATTTCTTAGGATTAAGGGAAGCATTAAAAGAAGAGTTTCAAGTGTAATAATGTTTTCTAGAAGTTGATGAGAGTTAGGGGGCCGGGGACAGGTTGGTCCACAGTTACCAAGTTATGGTTGTAGAGGAGGAATTAGTTCCTAACACACAATAGAATGAGTACAAATAAGAACCATGTTCTGTATATTTCAAAAATAAAAAAATTTAAAAACTATAAGGAAGGATTTTAATATCCACCCCCAAATGTGGGAAAGGTTTGCAAAGATAGCTATGTTAATAATGGTTAGAACATGATATAACTATATATGTACCAAAACATCAGATGGTACCCAAGAAATACAGAGGAACATCTTGTGTTGATTAAAAATGAAATAATTGACTCTTTGAAAGGGTGGAATAGTCAAAAGGCATTTAGGTGCAAGGCCTGACATACAAGTGTCAACTCTCATTATTTTTACTCCTGGTCTGCATTTCTCTGTCCAAAATTATTTCAGCCAGCTGTGCCCCAAAATTCAGCTATTTTTGGAATTTAGAGAGGTGACATGGTGTGTGCAATTTACGTTAGAGAGTACCACATGCCGAGCTGAGGGTAATGCTCCCTCATCAAAAATGATATTTCTGTGGCTAAACCTAGGGGATGTTTATATTAATCAACATAAATAATCTTCCAACTAAGTAAGCCTGGAAATCAAGCTGCTAACATTTCTTTATTCATGACTTTCTTGAGTTTAGGCCAGTAGGCTGTTGAACTGTCAGGTCCTCTCCTGATAGGCCTCTGTGTCTATCCTGGGGAAGATGTCCTCCCATTTGGGTTTTCTGAGCTTTGTTTCTGACTCATCCTGGGGACTTGGTTGAACAGCAGAAGGATCTTACATAGACCTTGCCCATGGACTTTCTGGCAATAATGTAGAATTCACAGAAGCCCAGGTCTCTGCTCTGTTAGAATTTGACTGGTATACTGAACTTGGTATCTAGTGTTGAAGGTCCAGTGCCTGCCCAGGTCAACTTGCTAGCTTCTGATATTCCATGGCTACCAGTCATAGCTAGTGATGGCTCTTTAACAACTATACGGTCCTCAAAGAGTTGAAAATAGCCCAAGTATGCAAGAGGTAGAGAGAAAAAGATCATAAGTTTGAGGTCAGCCTGGGCTATATCAGTCCATGACTTAAGACAAATAAGCAAATAATTTGTGACCTAGAACCATTGTTTGACTAAAGCCCTTTCTCAGGAAAATAATGAGTCAATCTGGAGATACAGCACTGAGTGTGGAAACCGACAGAGCAGTTTCTAGGAAACATGCCGTTTCTAGGACATTTGCTGTCCTTGTAGATTGTCTATTATGAAATGAAGACGAAAATACCAGAATTTCAATATGAGTAAAAATATAATCATGTTGAATTATCCAAGTTTATTTATAGCCTTGATGTTAGAATACAATGTTATTTAGTGAGGAGAAAACTCATGTTTTGGGCATACCTATGCTAATGTTGTGTGACTCACTGGTTTTCTGGACTTCTCATCAGCTCGAGCATGTTTAGGTAATGCATGACAGACTCACTGTATTGAATTAACTCTACAGGACCAGTAAGTTCAATTTCTTGGCTGTGGTGCTGGGTACCCGTCATCTGAGCCTTCAGAGACTGTAGGTCAACCAGTTTTCCCAGGCATACCAGTCTCTCACCATAGACACCAGCCATGTTCAGTACAGGCAGTCCACACATACTGTTGGTATCACTAGAATCCAGAAAGTCACTGGCAAGTCCTGTTCAACCTGCTGCCTCCTAGGATTCCTTTAGTTTGAAGGACTTTGCCTTTTATCCATGTTTAGTTCTTAGCCTCAGAGAAGAATTCTCCGAGGAAAATCTGATGAGAATAAGGAGGTGTCAAGAATACTGATTCTCATTCTAAGTTTTCTATCTCTTTAAGTATCTTGCATGCCCATCCTTAGAAACACTCAAATATTATAATTAATTTATGTTTAAGTAATAGACATCTTATGGCAATGGTTTTCAACCATCCTAATGCTGTGAGACCTTAATACAATTTCTCATGTTGTACTGATCCCCAACTATTAAAACTTTTTGTTATTACTTCATAATTGTCATTTTGTTACTATTAGGAATCATAATGTTAATATCTGAGATATATATATATATATATATATATATATATATATATATATGATCTTAGGTTCATGCATCTTGAGCTTAGAGCATTTGAAGATATTTTGACTGAAATGAATGGAAATGCTCTTGACTAATAGGTCTCCAAGTATTAAACAAGAGTATAAAGCTAATAATAATACACACAGGAGGGGCACCTGCTCTGCTGCTGTCAAGACAGGGATGGCAGCTTTCTAAACTAAAAGACACGTAGATCAATTTATGTTACAAGGTGGGGAGTGGTCTGTAAACTAACCAAGGTGGGAAGTTCAGGTGGGAAGATTGACCAAAATTCCACTAATGGTTCTGATCATTTCCACAACTCTCTTCTCTTCTGGAACCAGAACTTCTGGCTCCTACTACCTTTAGAGATCCGTGGCTCAACACAGTACAATGCTGAAGTCATAGTTGAGTTCAGCACACTAGAAGACACAGAAAGCTGAGCTGATGGTGTGGGCAGAGAACCTTGCAGGCTTTGACGAGTCCAGTAATTGCTGGCACAATGTATTTGTTTTCATCTCAATGTTATTTTGCTGTCCACAGAGAAAGGAGGAGAAGGATTACGGGTTGGGGTGTCACACCCAGAGCGGGGTGCTATGGTTTGAAGTCAGGTTCTTTTAAAACCATTTACCAAATCCATAAAACTGTTCATAGGCTATTTACCATTTCTGCTCCCATTTCTCCATTTGTAATGTAGAGAAAGAAGCAGTGCCCACTCACTATACAGCTGGCATCATACAGAATGGGTAGATTTGATGGGAGTTATGCTCTGCCTGATACCTGGTGTTGCATGGTCAGAAGAAGGTCAACCAAGAACCTTGGGGGACGCAGGACTTCCAAGAGCATTTGCCTTCCTAAATGGGCTATTCTGGAGGGCTATTCAGGAACCTACAGCACTGCCTACAAGGCTATGTGCCATACCACAGCTGCACCAGGGTTCAACCTTCCCTCTCTATTTACACATCTCTAAGACACCAAAGCAGAAGGGCAGCAAAGCATGAAATATTAAAAATTACATCAAGAAAAAGAACTCTGGAAATAAGATCAGTGCCAGATAAAACACCACCATGTTTCCTTAAGAAGCTTTGAATCCTTTGAATTAAGGAAGTGGAGCTGGAAAGGTTACCTGCAGGGAATCTAGAGCTTTTAAAGCCCTGGGCTTTAATTAAAACTCACCCGTGTGCAACTAATGTGTGAGCCCCTAGGTCCCCTGTGCTCTGGGGGAAAGCAGGGTCAGAAAAGGTCTTTAATGAGAAACTCCCAAGTCCTCAGCTACGGCTGCGCATGCAGAATTCTCACTGCCTTTCTTCTCTATTCCTCAGGAAAGCCCACACACCCTTCTCTGCCGATGTGGATGTATTGGGCACTTCCTGGAACTTGTGACCTGTGTTGCTGATGGCCAGAGCATGCTAGAGCTATGTGCTAACTAAATCAAATTGAATTCTTAGTTATTAAAAACAAAGTCTTGGGGAAAAGCAGCTCTATGAGATACCTACAATGACCTTGACTGTCGACACCACTGTCAGCTGGGGATCATACCCATTAAGCAGATGGAGATGCCCTCCCCTCCCCATTCTATGACCTCTGCTCACACTACTGTTCACCGAGATGGCAGGAAGGACTGTGCCCTTTAATCCCAGTTCTCTGACTGTCTGGGAAGATTACTCCTGTTATCTTCCTGCCGATATTGCAGATATTCCATAGATATTGCTATCAGAAGCAACCCCAAGTCATCATTTCTCTCAATAGGTGTTCGTCCCAAAACTATCTCTTCTCCTAGTTTTATGGTTCATTAGGTAGTTATAATGGTGTCCCCACATTGAAAGGGGTTTTTGTAAGAACATTCCCCCAAATTAAATTGGTTTACTTTTCTGTGATCTACTCTGTTTCAATATTTTGTACTGGTTGTTAAATGTGTGAAAATCAAGAGACTTTTCATTGGTTGGTTTTTTCCATCTTAACTCAAAATCGTCTTGAAAGACGAGTATGTCTAGCTATATGGTAGCATTCCAACAATCGCACAACCCATAGGCTTTTTGTTTCCAGTGAAATCCTTCCTAGAGTTAACAGCCCTTTTGATTGACACCTTACCGCCTCACCCTTATTTCCTGCTTGGCCCATAGATCCATCTTTCCAACTCAAGATGGATAAACTTAGGAATAAAAGGCTTTTTTAGTGCCCCAGTTACAATGGGGACACCACTTGAAGTATGACAACTTAGGGCATATGTGAGTTGCCTCCGCCCTACCTAGATTAAACAGTAACACAGCACAGGAGCAAACAGGAACTGAAGTTGGAGTCACTCAGCTATTAGGGTGTGGCTATTTACGACAAGAACTGGACAGTTTCTGCTGACGGTGGTGGAACTTCAAAAGTGCTATGCTTCTGAAATGACAGCTGTCACATTTCTCATCAAGGCTTATTTGGTTTTGCTTTTACTTCCCGAACCCCATCTCCTTGATTGCAAAATGGCTGCAGAATCCCACTCTTGGCCAGCCGACTACTAGCCAGGAAGTGCCAGTCATTTTGTGTCTGCTGAGTCATCAGATGAAAGTTGGGAGAGGATCCTGCCTAGTCAAGTCCACTTGAGTAGCTAATGTGCCTCTCAGCTGAGGAAGATTTAGTTTGACTTCTTCCTTCCTGCTGGGGGAGAACTTCTCAGATCCAAAGTCATCATATTCAAGCCCTGCTCTGCACTTGACATTTCTTAAGTAGTTTCATTTTCTTGCCTAACAAGAATTCTCTGGCTTTCTCAGGCAAACACACCCCTTTCTGCTCTAGAAGCTGCTGACTAGGGAGAAAAAGGGGAGGGGAGGGGAGGGATATAAGGAGACATGTGTCAACGAGCTACCCATCTAGGACTACAGCGCTCTGTCAAGATGCCAACCCATCTTAATTCCTTCAGGTTTTAAAAATGTACCTGGAACTTCAGAATCACATTGTGAGTCAAGGACCACTTGGCTTAATGCGTTTTCTTGTTCTCTGTTTCTGTTATGTGCATCGTCATTAACAAATGGTTCCTTTGATAGCAACTGTTGAATGATAACCAGTCTTCCTTGGATCTCAGAAGATTCGCGCAGAAGAGGGTACCACTATGGGTTGAATGAAGATGACTCTAACTAGGAGATCCAGTTCTTTGGGCAGGTGACAGCATGAGGACTGCATCCAGGAGCACAGTTGCTTATTTACCTTGACAGGAGAACACTGAAGTAGGAACCTGTGCTTTTAAAAATAACCTCTGCTTTAAGGAGGAAAGAATTAGACAGGCAGATGTAAAAGATACTCAGTGGGGTCCAGCTCCAGAATGAAGCTGGCAGACCCCAGCTTACACAACATCTTTCCTGCTCAGAACAGTGAGCCAGTTAACAAATGAAGTCCCGAAGTCACAGCTCTGCTTTTCAGTCCTGCCCTGACCATTTACGAGCTGCGTGACCTTGGGTATATAGTTTCTCTGGAGCATGGTTTCTGTACCTATAAAACATTCAGAATGTTATTACCTCCTGTGTGGATTTTGTAGGAATTCAAACAGTGGGCCTGTGTAAGGCATCTGTTATGGAGGCAAGGGTATATAACTCCCTAGATGTGTCACATTCTCTGTAGGACTTTATTGCACTGCATTGCTACTTGGTTTCCGGCATTTCCTGTCTGGTCTTGGTTTCGCTGTCTTCCCATTTCATTTCCACTGCCACCCACATTGGATATCTGCATGGAACTTAATCTTTTCAGTATGCATTTGCACCCTCATTTGGCTTGATGGGAAAAGGCTAACCAGCCTTTCCCCTGCCCAACCACCATCTTGGGAACTGGATTTTCTGAAATGGACTCAGCAGCTAATGTGTTATCTGACATACTTACTTTACTTATTGTTTTTGAGACAGGCTTTCATTCTGTCGACCTGGCTGAGCTGGAACTCACCATGCAGACCAGGATAGTCTTGAAATCTCAGAGATCTACATGCCTCCACTTCCCAAATTCTAGAATTAAAGTTGTGTACCATCATTCCTGGCTTGGTTTTCTGAATTAAAAAAACAAACCAGTGACAGCCAAGAGGTACACTGGTTGGGATATTGCTGGGGGTGCAGCAGCGGAGATGAGATTGCCCTGTAGTGGAGAAGGGTCCAGATCACCAGCAGAAAGCAGATGAAATGGATAAAGTTGAGGCATTTAGGTGTCCTCCTGAGAGAGGCCCGAGAAATGACTCCTGGCAATTCCTGTATCCCTTCAACTTCCCTGAAGACCATAGAACACCTAGTTCCCCCCAGGAAATCCCTTTCTGTGTTAAATACTAAGCGTTCTCACTTTCCTAGTAAAACCCAGACTGGTAGGCCTGCGCAATGCTAGATGGCACCTGGGAGTACTGGCTAAGCATCTTATACTATTTAACATAGTTTGTTCTCATAGCAATGCAGCTTGAACATGGCACAATTTCTCTGACACAAAAGATAACCAAACAGGCACACAGAGGTTGAGTTTCTTATATGTGATTGTTACTATGTTCTACTGACAATCTCAGTTTATTGTTTGTGATCTGCCTAGAGTTGTGTAGAATGGACAAGGAGTCTCAAGTTTTCACCATATCATCAAAATAGCCATAATTCAAAGGAAGATTTCTATCTCTGTCAATTCTAGATATGAGTCACACTTTTCTCCCAAACACTGGTGTTGAGAGACCTAGCATTGAAAGAAACAACAACAACAACAACAACAGTGTTAATTTAAACAATGTCTGACCAATGAAAAGTTCGGTGCCTCTGTTCTCTCAGCTCTTCACAGCTTACTAAAGATGAAGCTTCATTTTTCCAAAGAATGAGCCTGTCATGGGTTGTGGAGCTCAGGGAATTTGATGCTGTCATATACGACAGAGAGAGGAGAGGCAGGAGGAACTGGAAAAAGAGGAGGAGATAATAGGGCTGATGGGTAAGGAAAGGCACAAGGCACAAGAAGAAACGGAACCACAGCCTCCCGATCCTCAAACCTGCCAGTCTCGTGAGTGAGACCAGGCAGCACTCAACAGCCTTTTCATTTCCACCCTGGCCTCAAGTTCTCTGTGGTCTCCTGGGCTAAGTGCAGCTCCTGAAATATTCATCTTCTCTCCCTAGATTTATATCATAATGCACAATACATAAGTATTAGTTATTTTGGTTCCTTGATAAAAATTTGATACCTCCTGATTAACATACACATAACACAGTCTAATTTTATTATGTTGTAGAGAGACTTCAAAAATATACGGGGCCTGCCTGTGCTTTTCCAAAGTGTAAGAAAACCAGATAAGACTTCAGACAGTCAAGAAAGATTGCTTTCATTAAATTACAAAGTTATTGGATTTCTCCCCCTGTTCTGCCTCTCTCTGTTCTCAAAGCTGTCTGCCATGTGAATAATCACTTGGGTGGGGATTTTCCCTGCATCTCTGGAAGGGATCCTTGAGGACACTATTTAAATAATTAGGAGGTCCTTTAGCAGAGGTCAGTGAACAGTTAGGGTGCATTACAAAGAAGTCAGGGGAGCTGGCCAGTGTCCCCAGGAGGCTGTGTGCAAGTAAAACAAATGCTGGCCTTAGTCTCTGTAACATCTTGAAGTGGAAGAATACTGATCACTGATCTCTCTCTCTCTCTCTCTCTCTCTCTCTCTCTCTCTCTCTCTCTCTCTCTCCTTCTAGGCATCTTAAAAAAAAACTCTTACAAATGGATGATTGTTCTCTCTCCTTCCTCCCCTTCCTCCTCCTCCCCCCTCCTCCTCTTTCTCCTCCTCCTCCCCTTCTCCCCCTTCTTCCCCTTCTCCTCCTTCTCTTCCCCTCCCTCCTCCTCCTCCCCTTCCTTCTCCTCCTCATTCATCAACAGGTCATAGACTCTGTCTACCTTTTTGGTGGCACTCTCCAGGGCCCGGGGAAGCGTCCTCTTTCCAATACCCGCAGAGGTCTACACTCTGGGGAGAGCCCTTTACCCCTCTCTCCATCCCAGTGTTATTTAAATGGACTTATTCTTCTTACTGTGGGGCACTAACTTTGTGGGTAGGGTGGGGCATTATTTTAGTACCACATCTAGATCAGAGGAAGAGATAACCTAAAGTCCCCCATAGCTGCTCCAGTCATATTTCATTGAGTGTACTGCATTTGATCATAAGAGTGACACTTCGAGGGAAGATCTTCAAAACTGGGCTACACTGGTGTTAACATAGTCTAGAAACCAAAGTACTTGGCAAAGGATTAAGAAAGGTTAGTGGGAGAAATGGCAGTCTCTGTCACACAAGGAACTAAATAAAGATAGCCTAAGGGTTCGAACAAGGGAGAAGAATGGGAGATAAAAAGAGAGGGTGTTTAGCAGAGACAGATGTCCTTGTTAGATCTTCTTTGTATGTTAGTAAGGACCCTGATTCTTTAAGAATCCAATCAGGGGTGGGTCACGACTGCATCTGAGATTTCAGAGAATATTTGAGATCACCCAGTGCACGTAAATATTGATGGACAATGGGGCGGTAAGTAAATAAGATGTTTCAAACACCCTCTGAAATCCTGACAGCCACTAAAAGAAATGAGCTAGAGTTGTGCACGCTATCACAGGACCAAGTTTACAGCTTGATATAAATCTGTAAAAGCGAGCTACAAGTAGATAGTCCCATAGAATACTATATGAAAAATAATACAGATATCCTTTGGATGATATGTGCACATATGAATACAAATGCACAAACATACGCAGGTTACAAAACAATGTTAAATATAGAAGAGGGTCTCGGGCCTAGGAATAGTAGCTAAAGGGGTGTTCATTTAACTTGCAAGTTTCCTTTCCTTTCCCGTTTTAACAAGGAGAAACGTCTGTATATTACAACCGAGATTCAAAATGAAAGGACAAGTGCTGATAGCTGTGAGACTATTTGAGGTTTAATTGCTTGATAATTAGTTCATTTCTTCACCAATATCCATCAAACAGACGAGACACTGGGTTCTCTTCTTCACAGAGCTACAAAAGAGGGATGGTGACCACAGCAAAGTATTCAGGAAGCTGTGTGGGTCCCAGAGCCTGAGGTCCAACGCCTGGTGGGTCTTCTTGTAATAAAGGAGCGTTTCAGGGTTAGGAGACAATACATGGATAATATGAGATGAAGCAACAGGTATGGTCAGAATGCAGACAATGGATGATCCTGTACAGACTTTAGCCTAAAGGATATGAAGAAGGGTGGGTGCATGAGATTTGCTATATGGTATGAGGCCAGCTGAAGCAGTTTCCCAAGCTGAGAGAGGCTCTGAGTGTCCTCGGAACACAGCTCAGAAACTCCCTACTACCGTGTGCACAGGCTTAATTTTAAAGAAGTGCAGCAGAATCAACTTATAATTATCTGTCTCCAGATAAATTGCCGTGTGGATTACCAGTGGCCAATGAAGAATGTTAATCCCAAGCTGACTTTCCATTCTTGCACAGGACACTGATGGCTGTCTCTCGGCCATCAGTCACCACTCCCACGGGTCTACAAACTCATTTTAACACTGGCCTGAGCCAAGCCAAATCTGGGAGGTAATTTTCTGCTAAAGATGATTAGCATAATGCATCCGAAAGCCAAGTGCGAATGGCTGCTTAGTCAGAGGGAATGATTACAGCATGCACCATGAATAGCTGCACTTTGGGGGCAGCACAGCCTCCACAGTGCAACTGTGTTTGAAATGTGCCCCTTATCAGATCTGTCATGTTGCCACATTATTTGTTGCTAGGCACCTGATCCTTCATGCGGTGTCTGATAGGATCGATGCAGGGGACATTGATGCAGGTTTAACAGCAAAAGTCATCAGGCAGAGTGGGACTGGAGAATCAAACACTGTCCAAACTACACTTGCAAAAACCCTTTAAGTCATCTTTAAAATATGAGCACATCCTTTTCCATGCCTCTCTTTTCCACATGCTCAAACTGATTTGCTGATCGCTAAAGTTTACTTCAAAAAGTTGGAGAAAAAAATGATAAGTGGGGTGAAGGGCAGGTCATAGAGATTAGTTTAAGGAAATGAAATGTGCCCTATTGCTTAATCCTACTTTAATACTGTAACTTTTTCAAATACCCCCAAAGCTTCTTTCTAAAAATTTGGCCTATAGATAAACACATAAACCACATACATTTCTGTACATATGTGCATGTATGAACTATCCAGCACACCTTAGGTGTTCTGGGGCCTCTCTTTGTGTTTCTTGCTCTTGGCTATTTGAAAATTGGTAGCTTGATCTTGTCAAACATTTAGCCTAGAATGAATTGTATATCATAGAATGAGAAGGTGTCTTGGCTTGTTTTTTGTTTGTTTGTTTAAATGATTGTGATGGCTGACCTTGGTTGTCGACATCACTACATCGACAATCAACCCAAGCAGCTGGGCAGTCTCGTTGGGGATTTTCTCGAAATTTCTAGGATAATTTGCTGTGGGAACATCCTAAACCTGTATCATCTGAGGTCTGAATATGCATCTTCTATATGGGACACATCTTCTGGTGGCAGCCCACATACAAGGATATGAAAGAAGGAAGTATTTTGCTTCTCTCCTGCTTGCCCGTTTTTCTTCCTGGCAAGTTCATTACCCAGATGCTGGGACTGGGACTCTTCTTTTCTCGCAGTAAAGCCTACTTCTTCAGGATTCCAGTGTAGACGGAGCATCAGCTGAGACAGCCAGACTTATAACTGAACAATTACAAGACAGCCAGTATGCCAGTATTAGATTAGCTTAGCTGGACCACAGCTTGTAAGCCACCGTGTGTGTGTATGTGTGTGTGTGTGTGTGTGTGTGTGTGTGTGTGTGTGTATATATATATATATATATATATATATATATATATATATATGGAATTCATTCTAGCATTTCTGTTCTTCCAGAGCAGTGTTTCTCAAGCTGTGGGTCATGACTCCTTTGGGAGTCACATATCAGATATCCTGCATATCAGACATTTACATTATGATTCAGTTATGAAGTAGCAATGAAATAATTTTATGGTTGGAGGTTACCACACCATGAGGTAAATTCGCAGCAGTGCTCTGGAGAATCTGCCGAATATAATAACCTAACATGAAGGTATTAAATTATGAAAAGGAAACTGAGGCCAAGACAAGGTACAATCTACAATCTCACCCTGCTCAGGGTCAGAGCTGGAATCAGGCTGGCCTTCCCAACTGCACCTCACTGACTCCCCACAGCAGCCTGGTCCCATCTGTTTAGGGAACAAGATTCCTCCAATTAAAGTCTACAGAACATAAAATAAAAATCATGTTTCCATCACTGTAGCAAGTTGATTCCCTGGATACTGTTGATGTAGTTCTTGGGAATAGGAAAAGGGAAAACGCTAATATGAATTAGGATCTCAAACTGTCCTAGGAAGTTGACTTATCCCTGGCTAAATGGCCTTTTAGTTTCTATCACCACCTAATCCCCGTCCCCAAATCCCACCTTAATAATTATAAGTAGGTCTCTAGTAGCGCTCCTCTTTCAAAACCACCATAGATGAAGACCACCAGGATCTCACCAGGAAACATCCAGAGAGAAGAATCTTTCCCACCCATGGTGCCGAGGCTGCTTAGGGTTCTATGATTCTCCACAATGGATTTAGCAACAGAAACAGAGTGGGTTGATGTTTCCTGAAGCCCCATGTTGGCTCAGCTCAGACAAATGTATGCCTTCCCTGAAGATTTCATGAGAAAAACCGAAAAGCTCTTTCAGATTTCAGGCATGCGCATCTGTACCCTATCAGGGACACCTCTTCCCTCCAGGGTGTGAAGTATATTGGTTGGCTGGGCTCATTGCTACCAAACACCTGCCTAAAAATGTGTAGTACTTCCAAATGTGTCTTGGGAACCAGATGTGCAGTGACTGACTAATACATCTGTCACATATTGAATGCAGCCTCTTTGCTTCAGGAGCCAGAGCCTCATAAACACCCTGACTGCTCATGGGACGTGAGACGTGGTGCAATTAGAAGGCGCATGCGAAGGGCTTGCAAAGGGTCAGTCCCTAGCCTCTTACTACCACAGTCAGCAAGTTCTACCTCGGTACTTCATTTGTGAGATAGAAAGAGTGGCAACATCTGCTCTTAGATAGTGCACAGAGGTAGTGAAGCACATGAGTGTTAGTGATGTGGCAGCTATGCCATAAAGAATAGATCTTGGAAGGGACAAGGAAGGTTCTGTCTTGTTCACTATTATATCCCAGCACCTAGATCGTGGGGCCAGTGGCACTAGCGATGAGTAAGGGACTGGATGTCCGAATACCTATATGGCTTTTGCTTTATAACCCCATCTGTGCTAATAAAAGTCCTTAAAAATCTATACTGGTAGAATTCAATGAATTAAAGGTCCTCCATAAACATAAAATTAGCACTACATTCAAAGTTGAATTGCTGGCAAGCCTTCTTCTACATCCTGTCCTGAGATCACACCCTTTCATCCCACCTGCCTTCTACCTACTGGCTCCCAGACAAAACAGTGTATACATGGGGTACTCACTCCCTAAGCAAGAGGGCACTGTGTCCTGACTGCCAAGCTGCAAGGTCAGGCAATATTGTAGATGCCTGGCTTCTAACAGACTCCACAGACTAACCAGAAACAGGTTGTGCAGTCTCACTTGGCACTCATGGGAGTTTCCACAAAGCCACAGGAATGATCTATACTGCCTACAGCATGAAAACCTAACCCTCAAAGTAACTTACTTCCAGAATTGAGAGGAAAGGGCCATATCTTACCAATGCATTAGAAATGAAAATCTACCAATGGCCATGGCTCGGAGGAAGCCATCCTGATGACCTAAAGTGCAAGGGATTAGAGTCTGCTCATTCCTTGTCTTCCTCCAACCCAGAAGTGAAAATTCAATGTACTTACCATTTTAATTTTCAAGGTAAACCCAATTGCGCAGTCTAAGTGCTGTTCTCCAGAACTATATCAATATTGATCCCTCGCTCTGGCTGATGATCACCACAACATGGCTGGTCTTTGGTTCTGTGGGGTTGGAATCCCCAGCTTTCAAACATCCGAGAACAACATGGGTATGGAGATAATATAGGAGCGGCAGCTTTTTCCATTAAAAAAAAAAATATGGCACTGACCAGAAGGTCCTGTGACAGTGGCAAAGAAGCAAAGCACAACCAGGAGCTACACTTTCCATATGCTGTCCCTTTGCAGAAAGTGACATGGCATGCTGGGAGAGTGCTGTTTACAGTCACATGTATAGTTTTTTCCTAAGTCCTTCCTGTGCTGTTACAGCATTCAGTGAGCATTGACCCATTGCATTTTTCCAAGTTCCCCCTGAGATATACTAGAAAACTACACAAGTTACTGTGGGGCCTTGTTTATATAGAATTGTGCTCAAAGTCAGGAAAAATATATAAACACACCAGAAGGTGAAACAGAAAAAGATGAGAGGAGGATTGTGTGTGTGTGTGGGGGGGGGAACCACAAATCAGCATCATACTGAAATTTTACATTGTTAGCACAAAAAAACAAAACGAATAGCGAAGAACGGAGGCTATGTGAAGCAGAAGGCATAAATGTCAAAGCAGCAAGTGCAGTGTTGGAGTGCACCATGCACAGAGGGGTGCAAAGCATTATCTCTGTTTGTGGGAGCAACCTCAGTAAAGTAGAACAGAGCTAGAGAAAACAACACCTTGCCTAATACAGAACAAAAAGACCGTGGTAATGGTTAGATGAAGAGACTCCCTTGTATTACACTTCAAGGAAAGGACACTGGTAAAGACATCCTTGCCCAGACACAGAAAGCTTCATTGTGCCATTTCAGGTTAGTGCAAACGATACCAGAGACAGTGAAATGTTTTTATTGAAAAGAAAAGCCAGGGGTCTAGCTCAGTGACAGAGTGCATGTCTATTATGTATAAAGCCTTATGCCTAATCCTCTTTATGAGAGAGAGAGAGAGAGAGAGAGAGAGAGAGAGAGAGAGAGAGAGAGAGAGAGAGAAGGCAGGCAAAGAAATTAAATTGGAGCTCCATCTCTTGTCCTACATCAAAACAGATTTCAGTAGGTTAGAGAACTAATTTTTTAACATAAGCCTCAGATAAACTGCAGCAGCATCTGGATTTTTAAAATGAAAAAGGCTTCTTTCACTTAGAGTAAAAATAATAGGGAAAATAGAAAAAAAAAACATGTCTTGTAAGAAAACATAAATGGATTTAAGCAGTATAGCTCAAATTTTCTATTCCATGCAACCTAATTAAAAAGTAAAAGCCCGAGGTCCAGAAAGCCGTCTCAGTAAGTAAAGATGCTTGCCACCAAGCCAAGGGACCTGAGTTCAAGGCCCAGGACCCAAATATCATAAGGAGAGGACAGCTCCCACAGGTTGTCTTCAGCTCCCAGATTTACACACCAGCACACGTGCACATGCGCCGACAAGTAAGCAATTGTAACAAAAATTAAAAACACACAAAAAGGGAATAATTATGTTGTCAAAATATGAAAGAGTAAAACCTGGCAGGGTTATTATTAAAATGAGAAAGTTTGAGCTAGACCTTTTTACATTTTAATAGAGAAGAATAATCACTTTGATAGTAAACATAGCAGATAGGAAGCTTACCAAACAAGAAACGCATGACCGTTTCTGCTATGTTCACACTCCCCAATAACCAACAAGATAGAAATTAAAATGTGGTTGCAATTGTGTTTAGTAAATTGGCAAAGCAAGGGAGAAAAGCAATTACTTTCTTAAGTGGCGAGGAACCAATTTGTTCTGGACAGCCAGGCTCACAGTGGAAATGACAGTGAGCACCAACAATGCCTGGATTTGTCCCATCCTTTCGATTCCGAGGCATGTAGTCTATGCAACAGTCAGTGAGCACCTCAACATGAATATGGAGGGGTGTGCACCAAGCTCAGAATGTTCCATCCAGTCTGCTCTTGGTATGACATGGCAATTTTAAAAATTACCACCTGCATCAATCCTCAGGTGTTCTGAACTTCTGACTCTCTTAGACATGTTCAAAATGTCAAATTAGGCTTTTAAACAACTTCCCTAGGAAGACATGATGATTATGATGGTGGTGGTGGTGGTGATGATGATGATGATGATGATGATGATGATGATGATGATGATGATGATCTGCCTTTAAAGACATTGAAAGACAGAGTATAGCAAGCATAGCCCAAGATGAAGGTCAGAGAAATGTCTCCCCCGGCTTTGACATTGTATCTTTAAAACTGGAAACATGTTAGAAGGGGAAGGGTGAGCTATCCATTCCTCCTTTCTCTCACGCACCGAAGAACTGGCATTTAGAGGGCCACGTTTCCCACAGAGGTTCCCAGGGTGGTTCTGTAACACCCTTTCTCATGAGCCAAGCAAGCCTGGCGGGGAGGCGGGGGCAGCTGGTGTAACGTTTTTCTCGGTAGCTCTAAAGTTCACCAGGTAAAACTCCAGTGTCCTAGAAGCTGGAAATGGGACAAAGGATGACCACTTCTCATGGAAGGCTCAAGGGAAGCCAGGTACTGAGGTGGGCGTGGGGGTGGGCACAGGAGAAGGAAACCAGTTCCCATTGCCTAATCCTCCTCTTGAGCCTGGCAGGCCAAGGCTGAGAATAGGAATCCTGGCACAGGCAGAGTATAGACACCGTGTCCTAGATCCCATGCAAACCGTTCAACCACCAGGGTGGCTGTAAACTTCTAAATAATCTCTAACTATGGGCAGTGCCCACAGACCACAGATCAACCCATCTTCCCCTGGCCACTTACTCTAACCAGGTCACTTTAGGCACCACAAAAGCCCAGGAAGGAAAATTTTCTAGATTGTGAACACGGTCCAAGCCTCTCTCTTCTGCCCCTCTGCTCCACAGCACATTTATCAGATGTTTCATTATTTAAAAGTGGAGGCCCCAAAGAGTTGGCTCCGGGAGCCTAGTCTGTTCTAAAGAGCCCTGTTTGCTTTGCACACGTCAGGTGTCTTCACATTTGATAAGAGAAGAAGGGTATGAAGCAGGTCAGGCCCTCCTTCAGCAGGTCTAACTCATTTCCCATGGGCTGGGGCTGACTTCTTCACAGTCTCTTTAAAATCATGCCGCTAACCACCCTGCCTTGCTGCTCCTTCTTAGCCCTTCCTGCCTTATTCTGGCCTCTGCCCAGGAGCCAGGAGATGATAGCTCAGGGGCTCTGCAGAGCTAGCCTCACCCACTGGAGGAGCCCTTCTCATGCCCTGCGCCTGCCTGCAGGCGGGAGCTCAGCAGCTCTGTCTTTGAGGGTCTCACTCCCCTGTCTCCCTTACCTGATAATACACCCCCACCCCTGCTTCTGCGAACAGACTAATTTGGAGTTGTTTGCAGCTCTGCACCTCAGGACAGAATTTCCACAGGCAGAAATTTGTTACTAATAAAAGCAAAGCCTCTGAAGTTACAAATTGTATCTTTTTTTTTTTATTTTGTTTTAATAAGAGTGGATTCAAGGTTACATCTATGATAAAATCCTTACCCCTATGCTGTCTGCTATATTTTCTCTACAGATGAGAGAAGATGGAGGTCCCAGCCCCCGAAATACAATGCATGCTCCTGTGTTATCTGCGAGCCTGACAGTTTGCATGGATCAGGCTGCTCCTTAGTGAAGGAGCTCACTCTAACTAACCTGTGACCTCTAGCTCCAGGCATGGTAGCCAGCATGGTAGGTGCCCAGTCCTCTTGGGTTAATAGAAGGGAGTGCTCTCTGGGAGATAGGCTCACTGGGAACCCAGACTTGTGAGCATCTAAGGAGGATGGCTATGCAGAGGTAGCATATGGTGCTCAGGTAGGATGCTCAGGAAGGATGCTCAGGAAGGATGCTCAGGAAGGATGCTCAGGAAAGATGATCATGTGGAATGCTCAGGTAGGATGCTACCCCATGTGGTAATAGTGCTCATTCTCCCATCGGCCTTACTGCTATCAGTAGCTGACCTCTGGCCTCAGTTACAACATCTCCAACAGGACTCCTACCTATTCCCCACACAACACACAACATGGTGTTCTCCCTTCACTTCTTGTTTCCGGCTAATATAACCACTGAACATTCACCATACAGCCAGAGCTTTAGATACACGTGTTTGACCTTTTTAAAAAAGGCATTTGTTGTGCATGCATGTATGTATGTATGTATGTGTGCCCATGGGTGCACATGGAACATGTGTGTATGCCCCCACTTTGTGTGTGTGAGTGTGTGTGTGTGTGAGTTTGAGTGTGTGTGTGAGTGTGTGTGAGTATGTGTGAGTGAGTGTGTGTGACTGTGTGTGTGAGTGTGTGTGAATGTGAGTGTGTGAGTATGTGTGAGTGTGTGTGTCTGACTGTGAGTGTGTGTGTGTGTGTGTGTGTGTGTGTGTAGTTGTCCTCTTTCACTACTCCCCTTACTCATTGAGACAGGTTCTCTCAATGGAACCTAGAGCTCACTGATACAGCTGGGATGGCGTGCTTGCACCAGGGATGCCCTGTCTGTGCCTTCCAAGAATTACAGGTAGGATGCCACCTGGCATTTAAGTATGTTTTGGGGATCCAAATTCTGGCCCGAATGCTTTCATGGCAAGAGCAATCTCCCTAGCAGTTTAGCCTTCTTCTCTATACTGTACATGCCTCAGAGGAAGACATCTTGCCCTATTGTTCCTGTTGAATGTGTCCTCCATCCTGCATGGAGGATTTAATGTGAGATAAAGTATTTGAATTGAGTTGATAAGGAGATTACACAGATAAATATAAAATTAAAATGTAAAGTCGGGCATGGTGGCACACGCCTTTAATCCCAGCACTCGGGAGGCATAGGCAGGTGGATTTCTGAGTTCAAGACCAGCCTGGTCTACAAAGTGAGTTCCAGGACAGCCAGGGCTATACAGAGAAACCCTGTCTCGAGAAACCAAAAGGAAAAAAAAAAAGTAAAATAAACAAACCATAGGACTCTTTGAGTATGAGATCCCAGCAAACCTCTTCAGACGCTGTATGATATCAGGCACATTAGCCTATTCAGTTCCCCAATTTTAAGATTCAAATAATACTTTCCACTTCCTCAGAAATAAAAGGGCCATAATTAATATATAATGCCCACCATATTTCCTCATATTCCCCATCCAAACTTCTGCCTGCTTCCCCTCTCCTGACTCTTCCATTCCTTTCAGATTTTAAAGTTTCTAAGAATCACTGGCAGGTCAATCATATTTTGAAGACTGTTCATCTATTGGCATTTACCCCTCCCATTGTCTTCAGATCGCCGAAAGGGGAAGAGGTTGACTTGATTATCGCACTGCTGTGGACGATTACCCATCGGGCAATAATGGAATTAGATGTAAGCAATTGCAAGAACCATAGTGGGCTGGAGTCCTCAGGTGGGTGTTTGCTCAGCACTTTCAGCTCCCTCAGGAAGGGACATCAAGGCATATCTGGGATAACAAACTAAGCATCATACTGTTGTCTTTATTCCATATCTCACTGACACTTCTAAGTTCTGTCATTGATAGGAAAGGATGGTTTTAAAGCCATCAGCCATACTAGCACAAAAGTTCACATATACATGCAAATAATTCTAACATTTAATGCATTTAGAAGTTATTACGTAAGGGCATAAAGCATAGCATATACACATATACAAATGATCCTAATAGTTTATCCACCGAGAAGCTATTATGTGGTAGCCATGAAATATTTTATATGGGTTCTTTAGTGACTGCTGCCCCCTTGTCTGTGAGGTAGGTATCATAATTAACTCCCCATTGGCTTTAAGATAGAGGAACAAGGCACAGAAAGGGTACAAGAACTTTGTCTAAAATGGAACAAAGGAACAGGTATGATTTGAGGGAATCAACTCATCTTGGATAATCAAGACAATATCAGCTAACCCCTGCATGTGCCTTCCATATGTCAGATGCGACTACATACATCATTATCTCTATATCCCAGAAAGAGAACTTAGATATTTGAGAACATCAGAGATAGAAAATGGTAGAGCATCAACTGAAAGTTGAAACCTTCTGACATCCCACCCTGTAACCCAAAGGATGACTTTCCTTGAAAAAAAGAAATCGAAAGGAAAATGGGTGGTCCAGGAGGTTAATTCTAAGATAATAGTGCATCATTGGGTGGTCTTAGCTGCTTCCTGCTAATCAATATCTTAAAAGACATTTAGCTCGTTGCCTTTGTTCTACCCATTACCATCTGCCAATAAAATAGAGTACAAATGTGTGGTTTATTTCCTTCCCATTCTCCAGGACCTACATTAAGTAAAATCTCTGCAGTATGGCCTTCTTCTTCCTCTTTCCCCTCCATCTTTACACATAACACCATTCATTACCAGCCTGGAATCTCTCCAAGACAAGCACTGCCAGGAGAAGCCATTGTCTTGTCAGAAAAGTCCATTAAGGCTGTCAGGCTCCCTAACAAATCAATCAGGCACCAGGAGGCCTTTCAAAATGATATCATTTGCCATTCAGGCGGAAACAAATAACTATCCCAGGTGAGCAGCAGCGGCATGGGCCAGGAGCCAAATTACACGGTGGTCTCTGGGAAAGAGCTAGCAATTCCCACCAACGAATGGCACACTGTGCCTACTTCTCCTATCTTAAAAATACAAATGGCAGACCTCACACCTCCTCTTGATTTTTCTCTCCCATCAGCAAGTACCTTACTCTCTGTTCTCCACAGTCTTGTTCCTTAGAAGCATCATCCCTATGTCTCCTATTTCCTGTGGAACTAATTCCAGTCATACTTTTGTTCACTGTTCCCCTGAAACTACATTGTAAAGCCATCATTGAGATCGAGGTTGCTAAATCCAATGGTCCTTTACACAGTCGTTATATACATATCAGCAGCTTTGGACCAACCCTTATCTTTTTCAGGGTCCCCTAACTGTTGTAAAAACAAAATCATAATAATTTATAAGATGGAATTCTGTTTCTCAACTTGAAAGGACACTGCTCTGTGTGGTCACTGTGGGGTCAGATCAGGCCACCATAAGATTCCCCTTAGGTCATGGGGTCCTCCACTACTCCAAGAGTACTGGAAATTTTATGGCTAAGTCTGGGCTCACCTACATTACTTTTTCCCTCCAGAACTCAGTCATATGACTCTAGAACTCCCAGTTAGTGCCCAGGATAGAGAGGACCAGGGATGATGGGGTCCTCTCACTAGTTTGGGGGTGATCCTTCTCCTCTTCCCATTGCTTCCAAATACCCGACTCTCTGGGTTTCATGACACAGCAGTCATTGTTTCTTGAGTTGTGTCACTTCTCCCATCTCTTCCCTTAGACAGATAAATGTCCATGACTTTAGAGACTAGCTGCACATCAACAATCCTAAATTGACCTCCCAAGAAGATCTCCCCATGAGCTCCAGACTGACATACCCAACTGCTCATTTTACTTTTCTACTATGGTTCTAGGGATCCAGAAATCACAGCAAAGGGGGCATCCTAAGGTGAAAGGGTCTTCATCCTTCATGAACCTGTCATCCTTGTAACTTCCTTTAAACCAGGCAGCAGCAACCTCAGCTATTTAGGGCTTACACCACGGAGTAGTTTTAGACATGAGACAGACCGTATAAGAATATTTTGTTCACTCTGCCTGGAACAATCATCTCTCTTGTTGACCTAAGCCACGGTCACTCTATATTGCTGAGGAAGTTTCTCCGGTGGCCTCTCTGATGCCACCCTGGTCTCCGACAATTTGTTCTCATCATAGTAAACAGAGCGCTCCGATCAGAACATAAGGGGGATCATGCTAGTCCTCTGCTTTGCCTCTGCAGCCACCTCTCTCCAAAGCAAAGCCAAGCTTTCACTATGTCCGTGACTCTCCTTCCTGCCCCTCACAGCTATGACACACAGACGCTTGCAAAGCACCAGGCTTTTTCATTGACAGCCTCCCTACGAGGGACATTCTACTCAGCAGACACAGGTACACCCCTTCACCATCTGTGTGCCAGATCCCTGCCAGCTGGAAGTCAGGTCTACCCTGACTCTCCCAAGCTCCCCTCCTCATGCTATCTTCCAGGACTTTTCCCTGTTTTAATTTTTATTGAATCAACTCCATCATTCCCTTGTTGGCTGTGTTGATTACTTACCGTCCGTGTCTCACTCTTAGCCCTGTAGAAAGTTAAGCATCACAAGCAGAGAGAACACTGCTTGGCCCACTGAGGTAAACTGAGTTTATAGAGGAAAGGTTAGCATGCAGTAGGTGCTCAATAAAGACCTTACAATAGATGATCAGTAATTGAAACATCAAAGCTCATAGTTGCTGTGCAGTGGCTAACAAATGCCAAACTGACTTCCCATGTTTTCATTTCAGTTAAGCTCCTTAAAATCTTCCCCAACTTCCCAGTGAGAATTTCTTCCAGGCAGTGTATCTCCTCTGTCTTTGTGTCACATTGCCCTTCCCTAACTTTAACTCTTGTGTCTTCCCAGAAATCCCACATACAGAGCAATCTGGAGCTAGGTTGTTCCCTTCTATGCCCCTTTCCCCATGTTCTTTCACTTGAACACAAAGCTCAATCATCTTCCAAAGACTATTTAAAGAATTGTTTCGCACTAAACCCTCTCCTGAGTTCCCCACATAGATTAAGATGACACCACAGTGCTCCTGTGAGTCTCTCGGGTTCATTTGCTCCCTGAGTGAACCTTTCTGAGGGCAAGGATGCACATCTCATGCAATAAGCTCAGGCTTTCGCTCTCGGTCCTTGCTTCTTATTGAGCAGTTGGAACCAGTGGTTACAAGTGGGAGAATAAAACCCTATCTGAACAAGTGGTTTCCAAGTATTATCAAAGTCCTATCAAGGTACAAATTAGTGACATGCCATCTCTGATGGGAAGGAAGAAGACAAAAGGCTTAGCAGAAGACAGGATAAGATCTAAAGAGAGTTATGCACTGAAATGAAGCCATAAGTGGAGAGGACAGTCACCCTGAGACCAGAGAGTCCATGGCTGCAATCCTTGCCCTTAAGAGGCTGAGGCAGGATCACTGGGCCTTTTCACCAGCCTGGACAGCATGGTAAGTTCCAGGTCACCCTAGGCTATAGAAGACATTCTAAACACCAGTAAAGCTAGGAACTTAATACTATTTAGCAAACCCAATTGAGTCATTGAGAAAATGCTCCTTTTAAAATCCAAATTAAATTAAAATTTTAATTCAAATTATACAATGTCTTAATAAGACTGAAAGAAACCATGACTTCTCAGAACTAGGGGAAAAAAGAAGTGTTACCTATGAAATTGGGGTAAGAAATACTTCCCGATGATGCTTTTATATGCATGGTATACCCTCTTTTACAATGCATATGTTGACGATAGTTAAAGCATTGTTATTTCATAGATTGAGTAAGAAACTTGGAAATCATATATGGCTAGGCGACACAGACAGGCACATGCTCACTTCTCAACTCAGGATCTCTCTCTCTCTCTCTCTCTCTCTCTCTCTCTCTCTCTCTCTCTCTCTCTCTCTCTCTCCCTCTGTTGAGGCTTTCTGCTCCATTTTGAGGCCATAACCCAGAAGCTAAGGATGGAGGCCTTCTAATGGTTCAGCACTTTTCTAAGTCCTCTGAAACCTATGGAAAAATTCCCAAGCATTTTTTTCAGGGCACTAAGTTCTGTCCTTTTCATTAGATTTCAAAGAGACTGTGATTTTTAAAACATCTATAAACCACTGCACCATACCACAAGCTGAGGCTATTTGGAGAGATCAAAGGAAGGCCGGCTTTCATGGAGTCTCCTCTGAACAAAGTGCCTCTATGGCCTAGACTGGAGCCTCCTAGGAGACACCTGGAACTGAGCTACCAGCTGCTCCCATCCTAGCATAAATAATGCCTGCCAGCCAGAAGCTGAACTCTATTTCTGCACACTGTTTGGGTTCAGTGCCACTAAATTTAAAAGACCTTTGCAATTTCTAACACCCACTGTCTGACTTGGATTAAATGCCATTAAAGTCTAATTAAGTGATTGCTAGAAGCAAAATATACTACTGAGTCTATGGTCTCAGGTGTGCTTATTGGGCTTAGCTCAGTTGTTCCTACAGTTTGGCGACCATCAGATTCACATGGGTGCTTATGTGCAGACAAGCTCTCCAGTCTGCTGCCGCAGATCTCTGAGGGGTATATGCATTGAACCAAGGGCTTGGCGAACTTGGATGGGAAGAAGTGAAGAAAAGATTTCCAGTGTGCCTTAGTCATCCTACAATGCAAACACAACCTGGGCAGGGGCCTGCATGCTACCAAATTTGACAAGCCTCTAGTTGACTCTCATCAGCAGATGAGACTCTTTGGAAATATTAGCTTTGTACCAGAAATACTTTCATTTTAAAGCAATTCTGACTTCCAGGTCCACTTGAGACCTACTTGGTTGAACTGTCTAGGGAAACAACCCAAGACTATGCTTTTTTTTTAAGGAAGCTCATCTTGTGATCCTGATATTCAGACAAGGAAAGGTATCGGTTATAATATGAAAGGGTGGTTTGACAGAGGAAAGTTGGGCTTTTATGAAACCCATGTTTCCTTTCTGCCTCAAGGCTATGTTCAATTCCCTCACCCACCTAATCAGATAGTACTCAATCTGCCCAAGGGACCACAACACATCTAGGGCTATATTCTGCCTCTGGGGGAAGTGAGGGGATAGGAACACAGAGTGTCCCATAGCGATTTCATCTTTAATTGCGAGGGTACGATCTTCATATTGGCTCTGCTGCCCCATGGGGGCCTAACAGAAAGGGAGGGAGCTGGAACTTAGATGAAAAATGAGAGTGTAGTTGCTGAACCACAGGCTCTGATAACCTGAAGAATCCAACCTGATAACAAGAATTCAGATTCACACCCTCACCTGGCCTCCACTGCTCAATCATGGAGTCGTTATCCCAAAGGCCTGTGTCTCCGAGTCTTCACCTCTGCAGTACATATAAAATCTATTTCAGCATAACAAGGTGAATAAACTATGTCTCGGAGGCTAAATTTAGTCAATGTAGTTTACAGCTTGCAAGCTAAAATAGTACTTATATTTTAACTGATTATATTGTTTTTACTTTGTAGTTATAATACTCTCAGTGTTACCCTTTGATCTAGGGAACAAAAAAAAAAAAAAAAAAAAAAAAACAAACAAAAAAAAACCCCCAAAAACAAAAAAACAAAAAGCATAATAGTGGATCCTTT
The DNA here is from genome assembly GCF_900095145.1 of Mus pahari. Classification (NCBI taxonomy): domain Eukaryota; kingdom Metazoa; phylum Chordata; class Mammalia; order Rodentia; family Muridae; genus Mus; species Mus pahari. The sequence continues at coordinate 91,187,324 of NC_034599.1, forward strand.
AAGAAAAAGTTCGATGACCCCTGGTTTAAGGTGTTAAATAAACTATGAGATGTCTCTGGCACACACTACCTGTAACAGTGGCATTTCTATATCTGCCCTTGCTCTCAAATAATCACATGGAGATGGTTTATTAATGAATGCCTAGGTCTAAAGCTAGGCTGGTTTCCAACTAGCTTGTAACTCAATTATCTCATTTATACTATTCTATGCCTGCCATGTGGCTGGTTACCTTTCCTCAGTTTCATACCTAATCCAATTTTCTCCAAGTCTGGGTGCTGAATCTCCTTAACATCTTTCTTTCCCAGAGTTTTCTGTGTGTCCAGAAGTCCCACCTTACTATTTTGCCTTTGATATAGGCCATAGACATTTTAATCCAACCAATCAGAAGATCAGAAGGTGCCTTAGCAACCAAGGAAGGACAGAGACACATCTTTACACGGTGTACAAAACCATCACTCAAACGACTACCTGCTATCATCTTCATACAGTATAGCAACAGAGAACATCCTCCCTGCCCCTGCCCCCGCCCCCGCCCCCGCCCCCGCCCCCCGCCCCCAGTCTAAAAGTCAGCAACAATGCTGGGACCCTATCTGCATATCATTAAATAACTAGGGATGCTGGAGAAGGACTCAAGCTCCATCTGAGACAACAGACCCTGAATTTCAGCCCTAGTGAAATACCCAAAGGAAGACACAATATCCTAACCGTTGAAACCATAAGACAGCAAATCGGAGTTATGTTTAAACCACCAGTTCTGTGCTCCTTTGTTACCCAGGTAAAAAATGAGTCACACAGATGTTCTACTATCTAAGAGCCAACTATTCTCACCAGGAAGCGGTACTGAGTCCAGCTGTCTCACTTCTGGATTCTTTCTCCCTCAAGTTCCTTGTCATCTGTAAAGATACAGCTGGCTACCTGAGACCTCAGCGAGTTTGAAACTTTGAAACACAGGGGTCTTGGTAGTATCAAGGACCCATTGAGTGATGTGTAGAGAATACTGAAGTGAACAGTCAAGTTGAGTCTCCTGCATTCAGCCTGCCTCATGGAAAAGGACTGTAGAAAGTGCCACTGTCCCCATGCAGAAATGTGTGGAATTACCTGAGTCAGGCATGAGCACTCTATTGTTGTGTTTCCCCATGTACATGGGGGTAATACTCTGTGCATCACTGGCTACTCTAAGGAGATGAAGTCTGCTAAAAAGACCTTAAAGCTGTTCCTCTGGCCTGCTGCATGCATTTCAAGGTCCACACAAGTCCCATTTTCTTCCTACCCAGGCTCTGAGTGTCTCTCAATAAATAAATGGTCATATCCTTTGATCCACATATATCTGCATTCTCCTCCCTGGATCCCAAAGCCTCAAGGATTGGGTCTGCCAATCCATATGGTTTTTTTTTTTTTTTTTTTTTTTTTTTTTTTTTTTTTTTTTTTTTTTTTTTTTTAAAGTACCCTCTTCTCTATTCAGGCAGATTCCACCTTGATCCTTTCATCTACCTTGACAAAACAGCAACAAATTGTCACTACAACAAATTTCTGTTCTCCACAATTCCAAAATCTTGGGCAAGGGTATAAAAAAAAAACCAAACAAATGAAACATTTAAGAGGTTTAATCTGTTTCGAAATGTGTGGGTTTATCTTTTGTGCCCAAGGATATATTGGTGAATGTTGACCAAGAAGTAAGGTTTTATAGCAAGGCTGATGCTAAAATCCCTAAACCAAGTTCAAGCTCATATGTCTGTTCCACATTTTCTTGTCTACATCACTATTATACAAATCTCACTGCCATAGCTTTATTCCTAATAATTCACCTTCTCCAAGTCTCAACTTGAAAAGCCCATTGAGATTGGCTTGACTCATTTACAATGGGAAATTCGCTATTATAATTATTTTATTTTATTTTTTTTTTGAGACAGTGTTTCTCTGTGTAGCCCTGGCTGTCCTGTAACTCACTTGGTAGACCAGACCAGGCTGGCCTCGAACTCAGAAATCCACCTGCCTCTGCCTCCCGAGTGCTGGGATTAAAGGCCTGCGCCACCAGGCCCGGCTAGTAATTATTAAAGCCTTGTTATGTCAGGACATAAAGTATATCTATCTTTATCTGTCTATCTATTGATTGATCAATTATCTATTGCCTTCTGTGAGAGTTTGAATGAGAATTGCCCCTATAGTTTCATACATTAGATTATTTGGTGCCCAATTTATAGAACTCTTAGAGAAATGGCCTTGTTGGTGGAGGTACTCTGAGGTTTCAAAAGACTTAATCATTCCTAGTGTACCTCCCTTTGCCTTCTGCTTACAGGTCATGACATTATTTCTCATGTTTTCCTTCCACCAGGCCTTTGTTCTACTATCACAGACTATCACCTTCTGAACAGCAAGTCCACTTAAGTGCTTTCTTTCATAAACTGCCTCAATTGTGGTGTTGGTTATACCCTTTAACATGCTCTCTCTGTTACTTGTTTTGAGATCTAAGTACTAACTATATAGAATTTAAGGCCATTCACTTCAGGCTCTATGAATGAAATTCTAAAGTATCACAGAACAGAAGATACTACAAGCAAAGATATCTTGAGATCCTCTGGGTCAGCCCACTTCATACATTAAGAAACAGCCTCCAGGAAACAAGATGGGATATCCAAGGCCACATTCTGAACAAGACAGAGAGAAGACACAGGAACTGAGACCACCAGCCACCCCTTACCCCAACACACACTCTTTTGGACCAAGACTCCACTATTTCAACACTGTTGACACTTTGAGCCAGATTTTTCTGTGAGATGGAGGCTTGTCTACATTGTACAAGGCACTGGGCAGCATCCTTGCTCATCACTTGATAGGTACCACAGCAAACTCCAATTGTAACAACAAAGAGTGTCTCTGGACATTGTTAGGTCACCTCTGAGGGGGGAAAATCACCCCTGGATGAGAAAAAGTGATCCACATAAGGGATGATGCCAATCTTTCAGAAATGTAGCTCTAAACGTATCTGCCATGTGACTACAGTAAGGCATGTAAGCCCTGCTTGCTTGCTCTCAAAGCCTAGGTTTCCTTATCTTTAAAGCAAGCAAGCTGCTGCCTTTACAAGTTCATATGGCTGGTGAATATAAATGAAATTATGTGTGCCATTCCTTTGGGATAGTGCCAGACACACAGAAGGCTGGCAGTAGCTATTATTTTTATTGCTTTTATGAGATGTAATAGCCTGATACCAAGGTCCAGCCTATCTGTATCTAGCAAGTGCTGTCTCCACTCTGCAGTCTGCTGAAAATACCACTGAACAATCACTTCCTAGTGGGGACAGCTAGCTTGTCAGTGGTGAGCAGAGGCTTTGCCCTTCTCACATTTAAGGGAAAGAGGACTGCTCTCAAGCCAGGCTGGGCCCTGTTTGCCCACATAGAAAAACCAACTATGTGCTATTTGTTTGTTTTCACGATGTCTTTAAGCTTCTTTATCTCCAGCTGCAGGATTCTGCAAAGTAAAATTCAATTAGTATTTATCATCCTTTTCCATGCTGAGTAAGTCAACTCTTTTTATTTCAGAAAGACATAAAAATGTAAAAGAACCAGGCATCTCTAAAGATTTCAAGGTTTTGAGGTGGGAAAGGCCTTGGTGTGAGAAAAAGAGCAGTAATGCTTTTCAAAAACAAAATGACCATGTTGCTCTTGTAAATCACACCTTGTTACATGAATATCAGCAGGAACTTCACATCTGGGGTTGTCATAGTTGGCTTTCCTGTTGCCGTGGTGATCACCACGAACAAGAGCAACTTGATAAGGAAAGGGTTTCTTTGGCCTACACCTCCTGATCAGAGTCCATCATCAAAGGAAGACAGAGCATCAAGGAAGGACACTGGAATCAGAAACTGAAGAAGACACCATGGAGGAATGGATTCTTCTGGATAGCTTATTCAGCAGAAGTTCTTTTGCCACCCAGGACCACTTGCTCAGGGATGGCACCATCTATAGTGGGCTACATCAATCACTAACAAGAAAATGTCCCATAGGTTTGTATATAGGTCAATCCGATGGAGACATTTTCTTGTTGAAGTTTTCTCTTCCTGGATGACTCTAGCTTGTGTCAAGTTGACAAAAAAACATAACCAGCATGGGGCACAGGACTGGCTTTCCTCTACACAATGGGTGTTTAGAGGCTCCAAGGTTCAGTGCAGCACAGTACAGGAGGGTGGGGTGGGGCTGCTGGGCCTGACCACTCCTTTTATAACCCCACTTTCAGTATTATAAGCTGGCTACAACTCCAGAGTACTCAAAGTTACATATGCATGTCACAGCCTGGACAGATTACCTCGAACTCACTCTGATGACCCCAAGGGTCAAAGAAGCATGGGCCTAAGAATTCCTGTGTTTAGTCCTTCCTCCTTTCCCCTTTTATCCAGCCCATTCTAGAAACCTTGGTCTGCTCAAGCAAGACTATGCTAAGGTAAATGTCGTAGTCATTAACCCATCTCCAAGGGTTGCCAGGAAGTGACATTCTCGTTGTAGCCCTATACCTGGCCTCAGCCTCTTAGATTTTGTTGGCATTCAGTCCTGTGACCCTGGATCCCTCATTTTCATTTCTCTTCAGTAAGATTGGGGATTATTCTGCAATCTCTGGTAATGGACGGCAGTAAAAACAGGACTCGATTCCAGAACCCAATTTACCAGCCCTGTAGATGACACTAGAGACAGCACAGTTGACCCATGTTATTCTTTGACAACACAAACAATTGCTTGAAGAAACGGATATAAAAATTTACCATAAGTAGAAAAGTGGCCACCTAGGGAGCTGCCCATAGAGTCCAATCTGGTTGTGAATCTACCTCAGAAGAATGGGTCTTGCTTGCTATGTGGTGTAAGCTCCTGCCCATTTATCATCACTGTAGTTAATCTGAAGTATACAGTCAATAATTTCATACAAATGAGTAAATGTGAGATAGAGAAAACCTACTGTTTAGAGTGTGCAAACATCCAAATATATCCAGTTCACAGCGTCTCTGTGGCTTAAATCCTAGAACACAGACTGATGGCCTGAGGACAAATTCATTATGCAGTGTGGTGTTACCCACACACTGGCTACACAGTGCATTACAGGTGTGACTGCATTATTTTTTCTTCAAAATGTTTGGAAGCATTTCCGAATTTGTGACTTTGGAACACGATCAGAAGTAGCAGTCTTGGTCTTACCTATCTGTATGAAAAACAACATTTTAAACTTAATTTTTATACTAAGCACTGAAAATTGGAGATAAATAAAATAACACAAGGAGACTCTAAATTTGGAGAGGAGAAACTCTGTTATTTAGGGAACATTCTTGAAGCCCAAAAGTAACACAATGCCAAGCTTCCTGGGTTTTCTTCTAGGCTCACATGCTCTGAGTGAAGAAGTCAGCAATGTAGAAACATCGGTATGTTTAGGAACAAGGTAAGAAAAGAAAAGTTGCTCTCCCAAGCTAAAGGACTTAGAATGAGCAGTGCATCAGGAAGGAATGTTTTCTGATAACAGCTACTTTCCTCAGATAAACAGTAGGTAAGGACATTCGGCCATCAAAGGCTGGGCAGAGATCAAAACTTCCTCACACCTAACTGGTAGTGTCAGAGAGGGTCAAGTAAAGAGAGGCAACATTTATCCTCCATGGTTGGTAATGAAGATCCTGCTATGGGCAATGAAAACTACATGGAGGAACTGGATATTCACTTTTGCAAGGCAGGAATGACCAGCTCTAATTTCCTCTAGATTGCTAGGTTGATATCAGGAAAGGCTCAGTGAGAAATCAAGGCTGTTAACATTGCCCAGATAGTGGAGCTACCATCATTGCAGAATGACTGAGACCATATTTAAAAAAAAAAAAAAAAAAAAAAACAACTCAACTTCCAGACAGGGTGGAGCCTTTCTGCCCGAGGCAGTTGGGAGAGCTGGCCCTGCCCCTCACTGGCTGCAGTACTTGGAAGAGTGGGCCCTGTACCTCACATGGGCAGTGCAGGAGAGCTGAACCTGATCGCAAAGGTGCAAGTGAGCCAGCACTGAGGGTGTGAGAGCAGGAGAGCTGGCGCAACCCCTCAATGACTGTAGCACTTGGTAGAGTCGGTTCTATGGTGTGTGGTCAGCGTAGTAGAGAAGGCTCTGACGGTGTGGGTGGGTTGGCCCAGAGTGCATGGAAGCAGGCGAGCCGACCTTGACAGCAGCAGCGCTGAGTGAGCTTGTAGGGCAGAGCTGGAGAGCTTGCCCCGGTGGTGCAGGTGCCGGAGAGCTGGCAGCTACCACGCAGGCTGAGATCCAAGTCTTTGTGTTAACCCAGCCCAACATCTGCCTCATTTATGAACTTCTGGGGCATGGGAAAGAGCTGGTCTTATAGACCAAAGCTGCAGTATCTCCATGACACAGGGCAACAATAGTATATTCAAGAGGAATCCCAGTGAGGACCCAATATTGGTGGTGTAGCAGAAGCCAGAGGCTTTGAGCTAGAATAATGTCATTGGAATGAACATTTGCAAATAAAGGTGTATGGACCAAAGGATGTACTGTGGGACACACTGTAACACACTACAGCTTCCACAAATAGGTATTTTTATGTTTTGTTTTGTTTATTATTTATTATATTTGTCTTTGGTTTTCTTTTTCACAAGGTAGCTTTCAATGGCAGAGTGCAGATATTAAGAGACAGGGAGGTGAGTGGGATTGAGGCGCATGATATAAACACACAAGGAATCAATAAAAAGTTTAGAAAAGACAACGACTCCTATCACACTTAGCAGTAATGAAGAGCCACCTGCTTCCACACATATACCGGTCCATCCTCATGTTAATAAAGGCTAAGCAGGAAGCTTAGAAGTCTTGGGGGTCAGTAAGGTGGTGGCAAACCCACCCTTCCATTAATGAAGCAACTTTTACAATAAAAGCTGATAAAAAAGGTGTAAATAAAACCCACAGTTTCACATCATAATCTAAAACGTCTGATAAAACCATTCATTTTTCAAGAAATAACCATTTCATGCTGAATTAAGAAAAGACATCGATAGACAGGAGATAAGATTGCACAAAGCCTTTAATTATTTAACCTCTGTAGACTGAATACTCAAAATTCATATGTTAAAATTGAATCTGAAATGGAATGCTATTTGAGTGTGAGTCTTTGACAGAAAATTAAACCAACAGAACAAAGCCCCAAGAACATACAGAAAGGAATCCTAAGAGAGATCCCTAAGAACTTCCTTATCCTTCCTGACTTATGAAGCTCGAAGTTTAGGAGTCTCTGGAGGATAGGAGGATGTACCTGAACCACAGAGCACAAAGCGGGTTGTAGGTAGCCTTGGGCTCTTGTATGCAAGGCGGGAGGGGTGGCTACTAAAGAGTAAAGTTCTAGCAGGCACCAGAGACTTGTCCTGTACAGTCTCAGCATCTGTATAAGTCACAGCAAAGATGAGTCCACCAGCTCAATAGTCCTTCCTCACCCCGTTGACCCAGAGAACTCTGATTTTCAGGAGCCCAGAAAGAAGCATCTGCTTCCTGTTTTGATTCTCTCTTATTTGTCTAAAAACCTTTTGTGTTTTCACTTATATTCTTTTTTTTTTTTACATATATTTAACTTTGTTTACAATTTTTAATTACTGTACAATCTATTTTTCATCCTTTAAATTTCCCCATTTTCCTTTTAATATTTTTTAGGAAGATTTTGATTTTAACTTATATTTTTGAAACTTTGATATCTTTATTCCTATTTTTCATCTACTTTTGTTTGTGAGTTTTTATTACTAGGAAATATTTTAACCTCGCTTTTTAAATATCTCTCACTCTTTCTTATCCATCTTCTCTGTTCTTCATCATTGAGTGTCCTTTTGTCTGATCTTGCTTTTCCCCCCATTTCTCTGATCTTTATCCATTTCACTTTATCTCATTCACTATTTCTATGCTTACCATAAATAATTTTGTCTTCATACCACATTCTACTCTATTTTTACATTTTCTTTTCCGTGGTCATTGGCAGTGCATTAGTAGGCTTTCATCCATTTTAAGTGTACTTCTATTTCTGTATCTTGTTCTGTCGGATACTGTTGCTGTCACAACAGTTTGCTTTCTCTTCTCAGCATGATACCCCAGACTGGGCCCCTGAGAATGGGCAGTTCACTAAGAAGATCCTGAAATCAAACTAAAAGAGATACCCCATCAATAAAAAGGAAATACTATCAAATTCATTCTATGATGCCAGAATTATTCTGATATATAAACCTGATAAGGACACAATGAAAAACTATAGACAATTTCCTTCATGAACATATACCATATGTGCCAAAACTATAAATAAAACATGTACAAAACAAAACCAAGATCACATGATCAAAACATAATGCATACTTGTATGAAATTCTCAAAGGAAACACACACACACACCACACTCATAGTCTTATTTTACTTTATCAGATGAACAGTTAAATAAACTGTGATATATCTTGCAATGGAATATTAGTGCATGATAAAAAGGCTGGAACAATAGCTAAAATTAACTTCCAGAGAAAGATGCAAAGTTAAAAATTCAATTTTAAAGGGTTGCTTATTACGGGATTTAATTTACATAACATCTGAAATTATTAAGGAACAAAATAAGAATAGTAGCGAGGAGTTGTGGGGAGGAAGGGAGCATGGTAGCTGTTTCTAGGTAACACAGAGATGTTCTAGATCTTGGTTGCAATCCATGTCAATGTCTTCATTGTGATTCCATGATATAGCTTTACAAGATGTGAGCAGCAGGCAAACTACCCAAAGAACACACAGGCTCTTTATTCACCTTCACACAGCTTCATGACAATCTACTATTATCTCAAAACACCTTAACTTTAAAATCCCTTCTTTGCAAATACTTATTCCTTGCTGCAAGGCAACAATCTGTTCTGTTGAGTTGTTTTCTCTTTGGTCACCACAGGCCCCTCCATCTCAGTTCTCCCTTAGCTCTACCTTTATTGGACACTCCAGTCATGGTAGAATTGTTCTAGAAAACTCAGTAGCTATGGAGGCATTGCTTGTGAGTCAGCTTTGAGCCTTGCAAAGTGAACTTCAGTAACACAGATGGCCCCTCCCTGAATCCCACGGCCATCTCTTCCCCCTACCCCTATGCTATTGAAAACTGGGTTGCAAGCCACTGGTTCTTAAACCAAAATTTACGGAAAATATCTAATCTAGAGGTTGTGCTAGGACTTTTACAGATAAGCAAGCCTGACCTGGTAGGAAGAACAGACAGTTAAACAGATTGCACAGAAAGTAGCAGAACCTGAGGCTGAGGCCAAGAATAAACACATCAGAGACAATAAGATAAGGTTACGGGTCAGTTTAAATTTTGTGGTAAGTCAAGCTGTCTTTCTGCCATTCACCCAACAATCATTGAGCACCAACTCAGAGCCTCCTGCTCAAGACCAGGGAGAAGGAGGGCTTGTGAACAGAGAACCACAGGTTCATGTGCAAGTGCTGAGTCAGAGGTGAGCACTTCGGGAGGTGCGGACCATGTGGGTCTTGCCTGGGGAGAAGAGACTACTTCACATGACATCAGTGCAGAACAGGATCAAGTCCTGGGTAGGATGGAAGTGGGAGTCTGATACAGGGCAGATTGTCACTTTCATCCTATGAGCTCTTAGAGGCTAGATACCAGGTGTCTCAGGAGCCTGTTAATCAAATTTTGGTATTTCTTTCACTGATGTGAGAGAAGAAGATGAGTTAGGTGTAATGGAAACTCTGTGGGGGCCGGACCATCTGAACTTGAGAGCAAAGAGAACGCTTTGCATAAGTACAAGATTGGGAAGTGAAGGTACATATGAGTAGCCAAGAAGGGAGTGTCTGAGGGCAAGTTTACTAGCCCAGGACATTCCAAGCTTGAATGTGTCCACACTACTCCTACCTCAGGCCTGGGAGGTGCATTATTCACCTTGGGATGGAGGACAGCCTTTGTGTTTACATACAAAGAACAGGACTACCAGGGGCTGGCATGGAGTAGCTCTCCATGGGAACACGGACAGGGAAGAGATGGCTAGAAGAGAAGTATCTTTGTCTCCTGGCTCCCCAGGAAGACTTGTGATTAAGGGAAGTGTGACTCAGTGCTCTCTGCATGGCATGATCCAAGGGAAGGTGAGCATCAAGGTGAACCAGTGAGGACAGCTCTGTAGTAATAAACACCCAAAGGTCGAACATAACCACCAGTGGGAGAGTGGATGGAAAACACCTCAAATCTCACAGTCAGCCCACCACATGAGGGGCTGGCATTAAGTCTTATCTCCAAGAGGCAGATCAGTCCACGCAGCCATGTGGCAGATGCATGGCAACCAGGGACAGCTGAGAAGAGGCCCAGGTGACCACAGAGGTGCAGGTTCCATTGGGGTGCTGTGTGGCTCATAGCTAACTCCTTTAGGGACTTGAAGAAAGACATGAGATAAATGATGGATTGTGTGTGGTGCATTGAGGGGTAAGGAGCAATGTGGACAGTCCAGTGGATCTAGGAGAACAGGTTTGGCATGTTCCAGATGTATCTTTGCCCTTTCTTCCTTGCCTCATTAATACCATCCCTGTGCAGAGTGAATCCCTGCCACAGGAGCATTCATATTTCCATTAAAAAAAAAAGAGAGAGAGAATATTGTGTTTTTCAATAAGTTCATGGCCACCCAAGCCAAGTGCTGCCAAGTATGTCATTTACCATGGCACTCTGCAGGAACTTAGATAAATAATAATAACTTTTAAAGTTTGGAGAGCATATTGAACTTGGCTTAATAGGCCCTCTCTTCAAAATTCTGAAAAGGTGGCTCATAAAAAAGTAATTAGTTTATATAGACTGTCAAGGTTCATGGGGGACAGCTGGCCTTTGATGCCTCATCTGTGATTACAGGCAGCTACAAGATAATAAAATCAAGCCCTGAACTCACGCCAAAGTATTCAGTGATCTCACCCTCAGTCCAATGCCAAGCAGAATGAACTATAAATGTCTGCCTGTACTCCTGTCCTTTGATGTGGGTCTCAAACAAGCCTGAGATACTTGGAACTTGTGTCCACAAGTCCAAAACTTCTACTCAAAGGAAAATCATTGACCTTACAAAAGCCTATTCATAATTAATAACTGTGGTGAGCTCCATTGCCAGGCCTACTCAATATGACCACTGCAGTATGCTGTGGCATGGATTCTACAGCAGATATCTGAATTGGTATTAGCTTTGTAAACAGGGCTATTAAGCCCGATTATTGACAGTCAGAACTGATTTTCAGTCATTGATTTTGCTGTGATGATCATTCGCTACAGCTTTTAAAGAGGACTTCCTTCATGCTTTCAAACTCCTGGCTCATGCGCCTCTATGCTGTTCACTTAGCTGAGCCTCTATAGACCCAGATGTTTCTGCGGCCCACACGGAGCTCCAGATGTGGCCATGCTACTATATGGTTTTCATTGGCTTCTTTTGCTTCTCAAGAGATGAGGCTTAGACATCTCAGGAGATAGAGAAGAGATATTAGAACTTCTAATGGTCACTGTATGTTTCCCTCTAATACCACCTAGAATGGGAGTGTTAACTGAGGATTTCTGTCTCCTAAAGGGTTCACAGGCCTATGAATTAAGATTGGCTATATCCAAATATGAGGATCTGAAAATCTTGGGCCAGGCCTGCATCTATGACTGGATATGCCTTCTGGGATTCTAGAACAGAGGACAGTGTACTTAGCATGCAGAAAGGTTTTAAATACTAGTGGCTTGGTGGTAGGTTATGGTGGAACAATTCTCATGAGTCTGAAGTCATCCATCTCCTTGTACTCCAATTGGACACTGACTCTAGGAGTGGACATGAGACTTGTCTAAGCTAGTAAGACAGGAAGAGGCTGCCAGACAAGTTGTTGAGATCTGCTTGTACGTGTGTATTCTTGTACTGGCTGGTTTTGTGTGTCAACTTGACACAAGTTAGTCTTCAGAAAGGCAGAAGCCTCAGGTTGAGAAAATGCCTCCGTGAGATCCAGCTGTAAGGCATTTTCTTAATTAGTGATTAATGTGGAAGGGCTCAGCCTGTTGTGAGTAGTTCTATCCCTGGGATGGTAGTCCTGGGTTCTATAAGAAAGCAGGTTGCGCAAGCTATGGGACGTAAGCCACTAAGCAGCATCCCTCAATGGCTTCAGCATCAGCTCCTGCCTTCGGGTTCCTGCACTGTTTGACTTCCTTTGGTGGTTAAAAACAGGGTGGAAATGTAAGCTGAATAAACCCTTTCCTCCCCAAATTTTTTTTTTTTTTTTTTTTTTTTTTTTTTTGTCATGGTGTTCCGTCACAGCAATAGAAACCCTAACTAAGCCAGTCCTTTTACCTCTCAAGAGCCTACTAAAAGAATACATAGAGACCTGTACCATCATAGCTGTAGCCCCCCCTAAACTAGCCTCTCACAGCCACTGGCTTCCTATGGACCCTTAAACACATCCAGAAAGGATCAGCTGCACCAAGCTCAGATTGGCAGAGATGCCCAGTTAACAGACAGGGTAATGAGCAGAGATGAATGGCTGCTGTCGTGTGGCTCCTAAGTTTTGGTGCGGCTGCAATATAGCAGTACTTAACTGAGACATCTGGGCTAGAATTACAACTTCATTACCACTGTGTCCTGGGCAAACTGTATAATCCAGTTTAACCTCAGTCTACCCTATAAAATAGAGATAATAATGGTGCCTATTTTAGAGGATCGCTGTAAAACTTAAATGATGCAGGGTTTGTAAACACAGTGTATGCTATAGAGTAACAGTAAGCCTTGGCCAATTTTTTTTCAGTGCAGTTGTGTGCAAGTTGTTCTCCGTATGAGGATACAGGACCAAGGGGGACATACAGGAGCTGTCTCTCTCTTCACGTACTAAGCTGTGTGCTGTGGAGTGAGACAGTTCCTTTGTAAAAAGGAACACCTGTCTCCAATTTGCAGGGTCACCACGTGAGCTGGCAGCACTCCTGCCATTGCCTTTATCTCACTGTTCACATTTCCTCTTGTTTTACTATAGAACCGTCATTAACGCAGGGTCCCAGAAAACATGGACTTTCTACATTCAAAGGCTTCTCTCAACTTGTCTCCTAGGGCGATGCTCAAGAAGCTTATTCTGAAATACCATGTCACTCTTCCCAGAAAACCCTGGTTTCAACCATGGTTTATCTCTTCCTTCCCAATTTTAGCTGATAAGCCCACATCCCAGGACACTCTTCAGCCCCAGGCAAACTAGGGTAGGTTGTCTTCCTGAATGCATCCTCAACCTATTTAGGAGAATGGGAACTAGTACTCACTGATAGTCCTTAAACATGAGTTCAACCTAAGTAGGATTTAGCCAAAGTCTCCCCTTTAAGAAGGTCCTGGGTTAGGGAGTGCATGCCTATTACATGAGCAGTATGCAAGAAGTGGAGACAGGAAGATTCCCAGTTCAAAGCCAGCCAGGACCACATAGTGATCTCCTGGTTCAAAAGGCCAAGAGCACCTGGGTAAGCTTCTTCGTGGCTAGTGTTCCAGATCCACAATCCCTCCCTTGTTTCTCCGCAAGTCAGACTCAGAACCCTCTGGATGCATCTGGTGTGTTTGAAACCTACACCCTCTTGCTTCCCTGGCTGATTGTTCCACTGCATCCTGGTTCTGAGTTTCCAGCAGTCTCAGAGAACAGCCCCCTCAGTTTCCCTAAAGCTTTCCCACTCTGGAACCCACCTTGGCCCACTCGACCCAGAAAGATATGAAGCTAATACCAGCACACTGTCTTGAGCCAGAGCCCCATAGGGATGATGTGGGTGCCAGGGTTTGGCATAGAACAGGAGTGGAAGGTACAAATGGGCCATCCAAATGAAGTTCAGAGAGACTAAGCTGCCATACTGAAAATTTACTAATTGCCTTCAGAAGAGAAATAAAAAGGCAAAAACACCTAAGGTTACATAGTGGCAGAGGTTACACAGACAGGCAGCATCAGGGACCCTGGGATAAACTGATGGGGAAGTAAAATAGGGAAACACATGAGAAAGGGTTTGGAAGGATTTATTCCAGAAACAGTCAGGGCAAAGACCTCAAACGCTCAGACTACATAAGGTCTAGAGCACGTCCCTCTCTCCAGGCACATCTCTTCCATAGCGGGTATCACTCACAGTCCTCTGTAGGATAATACACTTCGCCCCCACTCAGGCAAAGGCTGCAAGTACTAGGACTTGTGAATGGGCCCTGCACTGGAATGGAACCCTGCCTCCTTCTGACAGTCATCAGCAGCTAACAAAGAGAAACTAGCGTTGTCGAGATGAACGGCTGGGGAGAGTACAGTGCGTTTTGTGGGGATAGACAGGAAGAGTCCCCAAACACGCCCTCACTCTCATACCCATCCCTGTCAAGGCCGGAAGCTGCCAAGCCAGAAGTTCAAAGAAAAGAACTGTCAGATCTGTACTTTATCCCACACTGACGGCACACGGGGGGTCACCCTCCCTTCCTGATTGGTAGGAACCCAAAGCTCTCACACTGCCAGGCTCATGAATATGACCACCTTAAGGGCTTTGATGACACTGGAGGGCCACAGATGGATTTCCCATTGCGCTCTTCCCAGAGATCACAAGTGCCACCGTGGCCAGGTCTTGTATCCTACTTACAGTCAGCTGTTCCCATTACTACTCAATTATGTTGGTCCTAAAAGCAACGTTTATATTATTCCTGTATAAATCTGGAAGCCTTGGATCAGAGTTATTGCACTAAGGCTGAAAACCTGGTCCTAGGGAAGGAGGTCTGAGGCTCTGAGGACTTTGGTATGGTGCTCCCTCCAGGTGCAGGAGAATGTGAGTGCTCCATCTTTCCTAAGTGCACAACCACAACTCATCGCTGAAAGAAGGTATCTGCTTCATTCACTCTTTATGAACTAAAAGCCCCAAATGAAACCCATTAGGTCTATTTAAGAAAATCATTTCATATAGTTGACAATGGAAGAATTATTTTCTTTATTAAAAAAATTATTGAAAACAACTTACTCAGCCCTAAATAGGGGGATGACTAAATAAATGTTTGTATGATTCACATTTTCCTGTCTTATTCTAGATTTCATTTCTGTGAGGTCTGAAGAGGTGGTCCCGACTGTGGACTACAGATAGGTCTGAACTCAGTTCTTGGCAGTGAAAGATAAGGTGTAACATGTGGCTGAAGCCACTTACTCCAGAAAGAGACTTATTTTTCATTAATTATTGATGCACACACACATCTATGCTGCTTGGACTAAAGGCTGCAGGGTCAGAGTAACATAGACTCAGGATGACTTGGGCCCAGCAGCCACTCCTGAACACACCAGATGAGGGTGCCCCTCGAGATGAAGTTTATCCATCATGTCTCTTTCTGTCCCAGACCTCTTGATTGACTTGTGATGCTTCTGTAAGCCACCAAAACATATTTGCTTTAATCTTTCTATAAGTTGGCTTTAAAACCCCTCAATGATTGTTTAAAACAAAAATGACAGAAATGAATAGCAGTAATATTTACTTCCATAGAAACTGGCCTAACTAAAATACAATAGAATGCTATTAAAACTTTAGTTCAATGTGGTTGTTTATGGGAGGCTCTGTGATAAATCCTGTTCCTGTTTTACCAAGAGGTAAAGGAGGTGCTGGTGATAATTTGAACCTCCTAATGTTTCTTCTCCAATGATCAAAACAAACAAATGAACAAACAGAAGTTAAAAGGGAACAACATATCCTGTGATCAACATTTAGTAAACCTGTGTCTGATGCCATACATATCATCTAAAGTCAGTAATATCAGCCTCCCACAATGGACAGCTAACAGAGTGGACAGAAGGTAAGACCTGAGGCCTGAGAGCCTGGACTTAGGGAGATGAACCCGAGACATTCATGAGGCTTCCTAAAGTTCCGTTTCTTTGCTTGCAAAACAGAACCGTAAGAGTGGGTCTCCCTCTTCACAAGCTAGTGTGAACTGAATTGCCATCAGCTGGATGACAGGCACATGTATGTGTATGTGTGCATTTATAATAAAAGGGTACATGGTTTGCAATTCTTTGAAAATGTAGCTTGCAATAGGTTATTCTACTGGGATAAATTATGGGTGGACTATACGAATATTCATTCCCAGCTAGCTAATATTTATCTATGGAGCTGTACAGTCTTCGAACTATAATTTACCTGCCCATTTCCACACTGCCGTGCCACTAAGGAACTGAGACAACAGTCTGATTGGGTGACTATAACGAGCCTCAGAACAGACGCTAGACTGGTGCTTCCCCTTTCTTTTATCATCAACATCACAGATTATAATTGCACCATTGTAATCAACCAGAGAGGAAGCAAACACTTGTGGCTTATTGGCGATTACAGGAATCACAATTGCCCTGATGATCCTCATCATCGCCACGGTGATGACTAACACAACTATGATTTATTGGACATTTTCTGGCTTCCAGACAGGGCTCCGGGCAGTTTTCATTAATATCTAATTATATCCATAGATTAATCCCAGGAGTAGGTGTTATGAATGCCTCCATTATGAGCGTTCCCTTGGACGAGTTTAGCAACAACTCTGAGATTATAAAGTTAGCAAGTGCAGACAGTCTAAATGCAAAAAAACGTGTGTGTCTCATAAGGGACCAGAAGCCAGCAAAAATAGACAAATACAGCTGATTTCCCTCTCTGGTGGAATTTAAAGAATGCTGATATCAGATGTAGAGAATATAATAGTGGTCACCAGAGGCTGGTGGGGCTGAGGCTGTGTTGGCCAGAGGATGCACAGTTGCAGTGTAATTGAAATAATACATTGAAGAGCTCTACTGTCGAGCAAGGTGACTATAGTTTGTGATAACATATTACTCTTGGAGAAAGTGGGCTGGGGGGTGATATCCTATCACTAAAAGATGACAACTCTGTGTCTCAGTTTCTTTTCTGTTCCCGTAATAAAATACTCTGACAAAAGCAATTGAAAGGAGAGAGAGTTCATTTTGGCTCACAGTCCCAGATTGGCAGTCCATCTTGCAGTGAACTCAGGGTGAAAGGAGCTTATGACAGTTATCCACATGACATCCATAGTCAGGAAACAGAGAGTGCACAATACCTGTGAGCTGGTCAGCTCCCTTCCTCGTTTTTTTATCCAGTTCAAGGTTTAGCTCATGAAATCATGCCACTCATATTGACCCTGCGACCTCAATTAACCAGGTTATGAAATGCTCACTTAGACATGTTCAGAAGTCCATCTCCCAGGTAATTTTACTTTTTGCCAGTTCGACAACACTAAACATCATACTATGTGAGGTAATGTATTTGCAACTGAGCTAAATTTAAGTAGTCTATAATATATTGATATGACTCTAAACATAATATTTTATACATTATAAAGTATACAATGATGTTGATCTATCTAAAAATAATAGAAATAATGAATGCTTATGACCTTTGCCTTCCCTGCTTAGTATAAGAGATCATGGCTGACTAAACCCTGGATGGTCTCTGCCATTAGGCTCCTATTAAGCCCTAGGTGGAAGCCAGGTCCCTGGACAGGTCCACAGGTAGGAAGGAAGGCAGATAATGAACTGAATAGGAAGCAAAATGGAGTAAGCCAGGAAAGAAAGAGCAATCCTTGAGACATTCAGCATGGTAACCAGATAATCAAACCAGCCCAAATCATACTCTAGACAATTTCCTAGGCAGCCTTCAGAGACTCACCCAGGCTGAGAATCCAGCCAATTACACCTGATCATCTTCTGCAGCCCTGTCCTTACAAGAGACAAGTCCACACTGGCCCAATGTAGACAAATGAGTAGTACTTCTATTATCTCTGAAAGGCAATCTAATTCCCTTCAAATTTAAAAGTCTCCACAGTTTCCTAACGGGTCTCAGTGGGGGCATATGTAGAAATTAATAAGTTCACAGAGTGCCCAGCTGGCTTTCATTATCATTTTTTTTGTCATGCAAGGAACAGGATTTCCACTATTACTTAAGAATTTTTCTGTGTCTGATTCCTTAAGAAGGTCAAGTCTACGGAGCTCAGACTCTGAGTTGAGAAGGAAGCCAAGCAAGTCTAATGGAGCTGGCTGAAGTCTCAATGGAGTCTCATGGCTGGTCAAATAGGACAAGGATTCAGAGCAAAATCATAGGGACTTGGAGCTCAGGGGGTCCTAGAGAAGACAGGCTCCTGTCTCAACCAACAGGTTCACCTATCCTAAAATTCTGGGCAAGTTGCTTAACCCCAATGCCAATTATGTATTTCTTCTATAAAATGAGCATGGAGAGAAGGCTGGAGAAGGAAACATGAATGTATTTGGAGCATGTGGCATGGACATTCCTTACATTTCATCCAAAGAACAACCCTGGAAAGCCTAGCTCATTCGCAGATAATGTTATATAATCGGCTACCCTGCCAGGCTGTCACCAATTCATCATTAGAGTGAGCAACTTGGGAGCCAGAGAAGGAGGATTCAGATGGTGTGAATAAGATTACAAAGTCAGACAACTCTTAGAAGAGCATTCTAACGCATTTCAAGAGCCTGCAAATATTTGACCAACTAAACGTACTGTTGAAAACACATAGTCCATAGACTCAGGGGCAGGTGGGTTGCAACAAAATAAAAATGGATACATTGTCAATAGGGAAAAGGTAAACTCTAGAACATTCATTAGAGTACTTACAGTGTTAATGTTATTTAACTAACACTCAATTCTAATATTAAATGCAAGAGGTGATAATAATTTTAACAAGGAAGAGACACGTGACTGAAAGAAGGCCTACTGAAATGCTGAGTCTCTAGCGGCGGGAAGGTATAGCTCTGTGCGCTTTGATATGCACATTCTAGCACTTTCCATGTTTCCTATAGCCAGTACTTTTTCTTTTATTTAGATGAACACTGATTATAATGACATATAATTCTAAATTAGTTTTAAACAGAATTTTTTTTTTTGTGGAGAAATATTTTTTTTTTCTAAAACTCCTAAAAGGTAGGCAAAGATAAGAGAAAGAACGCTGAACAAAAGTGATTTAAAAGGAAAGGTCTTTCACAGAGCATATAGCTCAGGTCACCTGACCTACAGGAAGCAAAGATGCAGACAGAAGGCCAGGGAAAGTGAAACCCCAATGCAGGAGTGGCGGATAGGGGAACCAAAAGCTCCAGCTGACATGGAGGCTGATGAAGCAGGCAGATATAAATTTTTCAATTTTATGAGAATGATAGGGATCTGAAATAAATCTTCAGTATTTTCTTTTTAAGATAAATGTTTTAAAAATAAATGCCTGTAGCATGGATGGATGGCCAGTGTCTGTGTCCTGTCTTACAGCTGGCCATAAATAATACTGAGAAAAATAGCTTTGACCGTAATAAAAAAGCACCTTTATTTTTTACTCTTAAGAGCTTGGCAGATTATATTTTGATGCATTAAGCCAGATTTCTTTTTAAGGCAGCTGCAAAAATAACAGGTGGAGTATAGAAATTGTCTCTGGTTGGAAATAGCTAGTCAGGGCTTGGCTGAGGGGCAAACCTCAGTTTCAAAACACGTCTCAACAACTGTGAGCACATCTGATAAAATCCAAATTCAAGTCTAAGGCGCTTGATGGGGCTTCAACTTAAGAAATGCTTTGGTGAGTCTCCAGGTGAATTTTTTCATTGTCTGTAAGCTCCCCCAAACTGAGAAAGCTAAGTAGACTGCTATGACTATAAACGCTCAAATATCAGATTTGCTTGCATTTGAATGTCTTTATTGTGGTCTCTCTGTTGAGAGTGGATCACTTTGCTGTAGACTTTAGCTCCTTGCTCACAACCGGACACACAGAGGGTTCCGTTAGCTGTAGGCATAGTAAATAGTAAGACACACTGCTCATCTTTGGATTCCCTACCTCCTAGCACTGGAGGGACTAAAGACACCCCGTTACTTCCTGGGAGTTAGCCAGAAATTTACACTGTTGTGCTTGAAAGAGAGGTCAACCCCACAGACAGGAATGGGAAAGACTACGCCCTGCTCAGTGGAAAGGCCTCTGGGCTTAAACTGTGAAAGAAAGGGTGGGTGCTGGGGTTCACACAGAGATGAAAGAGGGAACCAATTGAGGGTTATGACACAAATCTGTGATTCCAGCACCCAGATGGCTATGGCCAGAAATCACAGGTTGGAGGACAACCTAGCATCTATACTGAATCAACCAAGACAAATGCTGCTTCTTGGGTCAGAAGGAAGGGAAGGAGGAAGGGACAGGAAAGTGAAGGAGAGAAAGAAGGATAGAGGGAGAGAGGGAGAACAGAAGGAGCCAGAGGAAACTGTGACTCAGCTCTCTGTATGTGAGATCTGATTCATGGAGATTAACCAGAATTTTGCATTTTTATAATAATCCTATCAGTTTCTAAATGTTGTATCTATGCCAAACCAAAGAGTTCCATGACCCAAACTGCTGATATTTCCTTCAAAATTCTTATTTCCAGACACTGTTAAATGCATTGGTTAACCTAGTTATGCCCAGAAGAAATGGGAGGTAGATTGTTTCTAGGCTGTTGAAGAAAGGTAGGGATGGAATCTCATCCTTTGTAGGAAAAAAAAAATGGCCCGAGAGTCATACTTCAACGTTTCATTTGGTTAGGGGACTTCGGAAGATGTTTGAGGATCCCCCAACCTTAAACATCACAGAGGTCACAGTTAGGTGCTCTTGGTAGTTAGCATTCTACATAAAATTAAGACAAAGCCTTCCAATAGTCTTTCCCCCTCTCTGTAGGAGTGCGTGTGGGCTTATCTTCACATAACACGGAGTTTAACCCAGCCCATCACACCCAACTTTATAATGTTCTGTAATGAATAAAAGGCCTTCACAGAGCATCTCTCTTGAAAGTGCAAAAGAGTCATTTTTTTTTTCTGCTCAAGTAGCTCATAATGTAGCAGACAAACTGTCAGAAAAAATAGACTTCATCATGGTGAAAACCCCTGCCTGGCACCCATCGATCATAAAGCAATCTTCAAGAGGTCTTGAAAACCTTCATTAAATTTCCTGTCTTTCTCTTGACAGTTATAAAATGTTAACAATATTCCTCGTGATTCGGGCATCTTCAGACAGTCTTTGTCTAAGGCCTCCCACCCAAGGCTTTGCTCTTCTCCTTGTCTTTACACAAATCCACGAAAGCAGGTGAGAGTGTAGTGTCCTACACACACCCTTTCTGCAGTGTGACCTTTGCAGGACATCAGAGTGAGCGCAGTAGTAGCCTTGAAGACACAAGTAATCTCTCTAGACAAAAAGCACAAAGGGCAAAGTCACTCTGATTTCAAATTCCTCCTCTGAAATCCACATTCATGTTGAAGCTCGTGGACACAGTCCCATCTTACCTTTAGCAATCTTTTTTGATACTTTTTATTTTCCTTTTCTTCCCAATCTACCAAGATACAAGTCCCCATGTGGCATGTAGCTAGTGGGGACAGTGATTTCCACATTTTGTCATGTGTATGGGCTATTCTTCTAAGAGCAAAATTCTCCCAAGGCATTTCACCAGTCCAGCTCCTCCAACTCCAGGGACCATATCAACAATTTAACCCCACTTAGAAGAACAAAAATGCACATGTAGCACAAGTCTTCAATCCTAACACTTAGAAGACAGAGACGGAGAGAGGCTGAGGTCTGTGAGGTTGGGATCAGCCTGGTCTACATAGCGAGTTCCAGGATAGTCAGAGTTACACAGAAGGACCGTCTCCAAGAAAACCAAAACAGCAAAATTAATAACTCAAACAATGAACATGGTTCTTCCATGGGAAGCAATGTGAAGGAGAATCACCATAAGAAGATAAAGAGTCCAGTCCACACTGGCAATGAGAAGAGACACACAGTATGAAAACCACAGGCCATCTGCACATAGGGCAGCAACAACAGCTTTTAGGTCCTAGCTCAGCTTTGTGGAAGTTTGATATCAGGTCTCCAGAGTGAGTCCTGCCTGAGCATACTAAGATACCAGTCATCTTACCTGCAAAAGGCACTGGGGCATCTTTATCCAGGGCTACCAGTGGAGGGTCCAAGATGACTGTGTCGTTGTTCTCAGTTATGACTCCGTGATACGATGTCTCGATCCATGGCTTGTGTTTATTGACTATAGAGCAACACAAAACAAAAAGATGACCATGTGAATAACTGATACAAAACAGAACTAGCAATGTTTCATATTTGCCACATCATAGACCCAACAATCTAGGTCATAAACATTAACCCACTTGTTATGTAGAAAAGATTCAGAGATGTGTATCTACATCCTAATAGCACACACATGGTCCACATAAGATAAGCACCACATAAGATACTATTAAGAGTTAAAATTTCTAATGTCACCTATTAATATATGTCTCTGGTCAAAATTAATTATCAGTCAAGAAACCAGCATATTATACTGTGTGCTGAAAATTCTGACCTCAATTTAACTGGGTCCATCTGTAGATGTCATTAGTAGATTAACACACATGCATATATAAAAGATCTATGTATGTGTCATATATATATGATGAATTAAAGGCTATTCAAATTGCCTGTTATATATCAATTAAAATGTCTCTTCAATAAACTCACCAATTCAAATTATACATTGTGTAAGAACAACTGCATACATAAACATATATCTAACATGCTACAGGTTTAATGTCAGTGTATCCAAAAATTATGTTGGAATGATGTCCTCCAGTGCCTTAACATTTGTCCTTATTTAGAAACAAGACCTTTACAGAGGTAATCTATTTTTAAATGAGCTACTGTGGTAGATCCTCAATGATAATTACTGGTGTCCCTATTAAAATGGGAAATTTTTACCTAGAGACAGCCAAGCATGCAAGAAACACATTATGAAAGATTGGAGCTGGCCTGGGAAAATAACTCACTTGGTAAAGTGCTTGCTATATGCACATTAAGACCTGTTTGATCCTCAGATCAGATCTTGGGCAAACTGCTAGGCATGGAAGCTAATGCTTCTATCTCAGAACTAGGGAGGTAGAGACAGGTGGATTCCTGAGACTTGCTGGATACCCAGCTTATAAATGAGGACCATGTCCCAATGAAGGACCCTGTGCAAAAATTATATAAGATGAACAGTAGCCAAGGAATGACATTCAAGCTTGACCACTGGTCTCCTCATACAGGAGACATGTATCTGCACCACACACACACACACACACACACACACACACACACACACACACTAACTAACTAACTATAGAGTTGTGCTTCTTCTACTGGCTACTAGGTACTTTCCAGGTTGGAAGTTTCCACCTAATAATTTCCCAGAGTACAGATGCGGAATGGTCTTGAAATATTTTTTATTGTAGATGTCAGGCATCCAAAAGTGTGACACAGTACATTTCTGGTTTTCTGAAAGTAGTCAGTTTATGGTACTAGATAGGACACACGCCAAGAAACTATAATATACTAACAAGGAATAACAATGGCTAGAAGCTTGAGATAAGATGTTACAAGATTTTGTATGTTAACATGTAGACATACATCCCTGTTGAATATCCAATTTCTACCATTAAGCCATTCATCTCCTTGGAAGGTGTTGTCTAATTTTTCTTTGGTCCCTGTGATGCCATTTGGATCTCTACAAGGGCATTTCAGCTCGTCTTACAGAAATCATCCTTCCCACTCCAGTCAACACTCCACATAGACATCAACAGTGATCCTTCCGCTGTGAAGTTCTCAGTCTTTCTTTTAAATCCTTCTCATATACCCACAGAATTAAGATGGCAAAGCAGGCACCTTAAAAAAAAAAAAAACAAATTCAGATGCCAACCTACTATGGCCAACCATCACACTCTGCCCCATAGAGGCCAGGTTGTGGTCATATATCTTCCCCACAGCAACCTGTGAAAGAGGGGTGATCGTTGTAAAAATGGTAAAGAAAGGTTTCCACAAAGAGTGCCTTTCTCAAGGTGATTACGCGTTTCATAGTGGACAAAAAAATTAGTATGTCACCACATGCCAAACATATTCACAAACACAAAATTACAGTGATTATTTCACACATTTAACAGACACATTGCAGAATGCTGTCCTTAGAATATGACAGCTATGACTATCTAAATGAAAGCAGGTACGACTACACTCAGGAATCCCTCTTGTTGGGCCTATTGAGGTTCCCTCACTGAAGGCATGTCATTAGACTCTCACCAAAGATTCCTATTCCCTTATAGAACCTGTCCTAGCTGCATATGGTCTCTAAAAGTACTAGCATGGATAGTGGAAGACTAAATGAAGGGATATTCCACCTACACAGCCATGCTGGGGTAAGAGATTTTGGTGACATGACTGTTTGGGGGCCACACATTACTGGTAGTACTCCCTCACTTATAGTACTGCAAGTAAGCTAAATACATTCATTAGTTCACTGGGCTAGCTACGATTGGGATCGTTACTCTGCTCTGTCATTGCTGCCCCACTTGAGGTGAGTACATCTTTGTTCACAGCTCTCCAGGAAAAGTTTGTAGAATACCATGTTATTGTAATGGATTATACCAACTTTTCAATAGCCATGGAAAGTCAAGAGCTCAGAGAATTGAGATTAATTCTGTTGCCCTTTCCCTCTCCCAATCCATCATCCATCAAAAGTTCATTTAAGAGCTGTCCCAGGATTGGTGGGGGACCACGCCTAAATCACCATCTTTCCATCTTTCGATTTCTCACCCAATCCCCAGCAGCCACAGATTGAGTGGCTGGCAGTCTGCTGGGGTAGGGATACATGCCAAGCTAGCCTCAAGTCTGAGCCCCTGAGATCCATTCCTGCTGATTGAATCCTTCTCAGAGCAGAGAGCAGCTCTGCCCATTTCAGGTATGCATGGGGCAGTAGGCTCATCCATTCTTATATTCTGTCGTTCAGAGTTGCACTTCATTATGGACTCCGTAAGAATTACAGCCAGCCCGGGCTGTCCCCATCCTCCTTCCGCTCTTTTATTAGCCATCAACACAAATGCAATGTAAATAATTTGCAGCTGTTGGGAGAAACAATTAATCTCCCTTTTCCTTAATTAAACCTAGGGGCCTATTCATTAGAAATGTGTAATGAGCAGACACCGGGAGCTCACCTAGAGTTTGTGATCCTCTGTGTCCCAACTCAGTGCCGGCATGTGTTGGGTTTTAACTCTGGCTTAGAAACTTCTGGGTGGTACTGGGTGAGTCAAGGAGCCCCTCAGGGTTCCAAAGCCTTCAACTATAAGATGCAGGTGATGATGTCACACACAGGACATCCTGTCACTCAAATAACCTGAGCTGGACTCAGAACCTCTGTCTTCATTATTCAGACTCATTTTGGCCTCTGGGCAGTGATAGCTTCTTCATGGAAGGGGGCTTATAGACTAACTTGAACACGGAGGCTGCTCCTTCATCAGTGGAGGCTGATTTCCTTCTACCTACAGGTCTGCCTCCCTTTATTCCTGGCACAGCTGCTATCAGTCAGATGGCTACTTCATTAAAGGCATTTCATGCATAATGGGTTGACTAATCCTCTTTTACATTTTATTCATTTATCTATTTATTCAGTGTATCTACATGTGTGGGCATGCATGTGCCACAGTCCATGTGTACAGGTTAGAGCACAACAGAGCGTTGTCTCCTTCCACTCCCTGAGTTGTGTGGTTCAAACTCAGGTTCTCAGGCTTGGCAGCAAGTACCTTTTCCCACTGAGCCATCTCTCCAGCCAAGGCTCATTAATCCTCACAACAGTTACCTTGGTTGGTATCTCATTTCACAGGAGAGGAACTGAGACTCACAAAGGCTTCCCTGTCCCACTTGGAAAATAAAAAGGCAAACATGCATGGAGTTGTCTGACTTCTCCCCCACATTCTAGTTTCCTCAAATCTTTTTGTTCTTTTCAAGTTTGTCTGATGATTTCATCTTGATATGCAAACATAAATAATGTCTATGTTTTGTCTCTAGAGCTAATTCTTAGGGTTGCAAACCAATAACGAAAAATAGTGTCGTGGTTTGATTGAGACTGTTCCCTATGGATTCATGTTTTTAATAAATGTTTAATTAATAAATAATACCAGTTCCAGTTGGTAGAACTGTTTCAGAAGAATTAGGAGGTGTGGCCTTGTTAGAGGTGGTGTGTCACTCAGGGAAGGCTTTGAGACTTGAAAGGACACATTCTACCCCAAGTATGTTTCTGTTTCTGTCTCTATCCTCTCTGTCTCTCTGTCCCTCTCTCTGTCTCTCTCTCTCTGATTCCTACCTACTGACCAAAATGTAAACTCACAGCTGTTACTCCCACCATCCTTTTCCTTCACGCTCTAACCCTCTGAAACTGTAAGTCCAAATTAAATATTTACTTATAAGTTGCATTGGTCATGGTGTTTTATCACCGAGATATTAACTAAGACACAGAGCTAAGGCAAGTATTGTAAATGAATTACTTTTTCTTAGTAGTTCAGTGGTCATTCCAAGAACAAAATCTATTCAGTGGAAATCAAATGGACCCCTTATTCTCGTATTATGTGGATCAAGCTTCAATTAACCTTGCATCACATTGGAAGTAGCCTCCTTCATAGATACTTTTGCTCTATGAACTTAATGATTGCCTTAGGATTCTACTGAGAAATGAATAGGGACATCCCCACTACTCGCTTGTGTATAAGCTTTTAAATAATTCCACCTTTATCTATTCTCTGTTTATAAAACAGAGATGTTTATTTCTCAAGTCATTTATGAAAAATTCAAGAAAGAGTTTAGGAAAATGTAATACAATTATCATTCAAACACCAATAAGCTCCCCATCCATTTTATGATTCCACATACCTGAACATTGACCTCACCTTCTCAGAGATGTCTAGCCTGGACAGACAGACAGACAGACAGACAGACAGACACACACACACACCATAAAATATACAGAAAGCATTCTGAGCATTGAGGTAGAATGGGGAAATTATTTTTAAAAATTAGAAAAATTCAACATCTGTGTATAAATATATCTATCAAAGAACAATTATATAGGTTCCTCAATCTGCTAAAGAATGTTTCCAAATCTGGAAGCTAACTTCATGCTTAATAGTAAAGACTGGATGCCTTTTCTATATAAACAGTGACAATTCAAGGATGTCTGCTCTTCAGCCACAGTGACATTTTACTAGTGGTTCAAACCAATGCAATAAATAAGAAAAGAATCAGTTTGCAATGGAAAAGGTGAAATTGTCTTTTTACACACACACACACACACACACACACACACACACACACAAACCTCTATATGCTGAAACATTCCAATGAGACCTAAGAAGTATATTCTGTAAAGTCCTAAGAAACACAGTTAATAAAACAACACAATAAAGTAAAAGTGTCATTTGAGGGTACTGACTAAGGATAAGTGATAATAAACAGTACTGTTATAATAGTATCAAAACCACAGAACACTTAGGAATAACTCTGACAAAATGTGTGTGAGGTCTCTATGCTCTAAAATTCAGGCTTCTGCTGAGTGTATTTACAGGCCTGAAAGTAGAGACAGTGTTCATGTATTGGGAGTCTCAATAGAAACATGACTGAATGTCCCCAGAACTGACCTATAGAGCCAAAGAAACTATGGATACCACCTCAGGACCTGGGAGATGAAACAAGGGATAAAGAGTTAAATGTCTAAAAAGTACCAGCAGAAATTTTTATTATCAAAGTTTAAAATCCATGTGTTAATAAAAAAAGACACATTGCCAAAATGATTTTGAAGAGAACAAAGTTGGGATATTTACACTACTTGATATTCAGATTTATTGAAATGCTGCAGAATCAAGATAGTGCAGGCACTGATGAAAAGATGGGCATGTAGCTCATTGGAAAGATGTAAGTCCAGTAATAAACACATCTCAGTGGTAAATTCACTACCCACAAAGGATTCATTGAGGAATGGATAGACCTGCCATTAAATGCTCCTGCGGAATAAAAGATATTGGTACACCTAAAACCAAACTTCTGTCTTACTACACTGCATCCATAACAGTTGTCTCTAAACAGAACTGACATAGCTCTATGCACATAAATTACAATTATAAAATTGTCATAAGAAAGTATAAAAAACACTCTAGTGTCCTAGGATTAGATTACTAGAAGGGACATGAAACATACCAGATAAAATATAATATTGGTAGATAAAATATCATAAAATGATAAACTTCTTTTAAAATAAATCGTTCCTTGGGAAAGTAATTTTGTAGAGCCCCAGACTGGAAGAAATTATTTAGAGAACATATCACATCAAAGGCTTGTATCCAAAATATATAAACAATATTTAGAATTCTCTAAGAAGAAGATAAACAGTCTAGTAAAAATGACCAACAACTAAACAGAGCCGTCATCAAATAAATATATAAAGATAAAATATGAACATGGAGAGATACCCAGCCTCGATTTACATTAAAGGTCCAGCCCGTTCTCAGCATTCTGCTGCCCAGGAAGCTACAGTGAATGAGGTAGTACCACATTCAAAGCAAGTGGGATTCTCATAGTTGCTACTAAAAGTGGAATATGATATGAAGTGATACAAACAGCTTGGTTAGGACTCTGAATTTATAAAATTACCCAGCAATTCTAATCCTATGTGTTTTACTCTTGAGAAATTCAAACAGAAACTACACAAAAGACCTCTATATGATCATAAAGCGTTTATTCAAAAGACTGTCAAACTGAAAGCCAATGGGTGTGTCCAGATAATGAACAATCACACAGCAATATAAATAGATCAGATGTTGCTGATACCTGGGAGGAAGCAGGTCAACTTCCAAGCCACTCATTGGTGAATGAGGTCAGACAGGAAGGCTGCATGCTAGTTGGTGTCATTCTCTAAATTTCTAGAAATGCAAAAGTGTAAGGACAGATGGGACAAGGAGCTTGCTGGGATGAGAGAGTTGTTTTCTATTTTGATTGTGGCGGTTATAGCATTTACATGGTCATTTTTCAAAATGTGTGGGGCAACACTTAAAAGGGTGAATCTTTTTATGTATAAACCTAGCCTCACTATTTGGAGCACGAATCCATGTCTTATCCTCAAAGGACTGTCAGCCTAAGAGAGAATGCATGACAACTACAACATAAAAAGGGACAAGCAAGAAGAAACAGACTCGAGCTAAAGAAAAAGATCAGAGCACCAAACCAGACACAGGAAGACAGCATTTATTCCAGGATGAAGGCTCTGATGGACAGATATGAACCTGGTGAATGTCAGTAGGTCTTAAGAAAAACCCCAAATAAAACAATGAACCAGACCAACAACAGTAACAGGAAAAATGTCATGCTTGCAGGTAGTGGATGTATGAGAAAGTGAATGGATCGTGGTGGCAGGGGGCAGATTGGGGAGGTTATAGTAATCAGAAACCATATTATATAGGTATGAAATTATCTGAGACAGACAGACGTCAGAGAAAGGAAAAAGAGAGAGGACAGAAAGAATCAGGGACAGAAACAAAAACAGACGGACTGAGAGAAGGAAGGAGGGAGTGGGACATAAACCAAATAGGGACAAATGAGGGAGAGGATATCAGGTAAGGGAGCTATGGGCAAACCAGTTAATATGCTACAGAGATGTGTGTAGTTATGTTTGGCCAGAGATCAGAGGATCCAGGCTAATCACTACGCTGAACTGCCAGGAAGCATCCACATAACATAGAAGTCATTTACATACAGAAACAATTCATACGCTGCTTCCAAACTCTGGCTCCCTGGGAAACGGATGAACTACCTCCTACCCAGGAAGAAAAATTAGGTATTAATGCTTGTAGCCTGACTGGCATTACTCATTCACTCCCCTTTTGTAATGTTGGAACCTTGAACAAAATACTTTGCCTGTTTGTTTCAATATACCAAGGCCAGTCAGTTCACGCTTGGCCTGATTTAGATGTAACATCAGAATTGACCTTGTATCATTTCCCACGGGGTAGTGTTCCTGCTTGCTGCGCACACCTTTTGGAGGGTGACCCATCACACCCTGTCCCTTTAGGTCTGCTTCTTGCCTGTCCTATCTCTTCTCCATGTTTCAGAATCTGCCAAATACCTGTGTCTTTGCAATTGCAGGAGGGGGGTGCAAATGTAATGTTTGTGCTCCATTTACAGAGAAATTAGGTCTCACCTGATGCTTCTTTAACTAGAGCATAGAACATTTCTCATGGGAGCACTCTATGTTCCTCCTTTTGCTTCTACCTCTGAAAAAGCATGTTAATGCTCTCCCCAAAGCAGCAGAGCACTGTGGCTGGGGTGTGGGTGTGGGGCGGTTACCTTTTGACTCTTTCTCCTTCTAACATAAAGTTCATCTGTCTGGAAACTGTTAACTCTCAGAACTCAAATACTGGTTCCTGGGTAAAGTGGAGTAAAAGGTATGGTTTATTGTGGCAGAAGCTTCCAAATGGTTAACTATGCTCTGTCTAATATGGTGTTCTCATTGCCAGCTGGCCTGTCCCATGCCATGTCCCAGTTCCCCTTCTGGTTTGATCTTCGGATAGCTGTTTAAGCCAGGGTGGCCATCACACCCATGAGGAAATGGATAGGCGTCAAAGACTGGGCTGAGTGTATCATGAAAATTTTGAGGCTCAGAAACTAAAATTTGTTTGGGGATGGGCATATGACTCTAATGTTCCTAAAGAGTTGGAGCTGACAGTCATACAATGATCACTCAAGGTTTGGGAGAAATTGAGAATTCATGTCAATCGGGGAAGCCAACCTTTCAGAGGATATAAGATTAGGGCGTGGTCCCGTAGAGGAAGGCTGCATCCAGCTCAAATGTGGAGCTGCAGAAGCCAACCATCTACTCTGCTTCCCAGCTCTGAGCCCCAGCTCCCTCTTCAATGCGCATCAGCCTGATGTAAATGAATGAAAACTATCAGTTCTTTTTAAAACCATTATTTTCTTCAAATGGTTTTGGGTGGGTGTCTAGTCTTGCAATAATTCCTTACTACAATAAATATTGTCACATAAAAAAGTATTTATTTGCCTGCTTCAGAGTGTGAAGTGGGGGTGCTGTCTAGAAAAGATTTTCTAGGTTTTCAGTCCTGGGCTCCTTCCCCAGCTTCCCTCAGAAATGGTATAGCCGTACGATGCTACTCGTGTGTGTTCATTTCTTCCTCTCCTCGAATCCCTGCCTCTCACTCTGCCTGTCAATTCTTTCAGATTAAGTCAGGCTCTAAATCCCCCATAGCCCTCTGTACTTCCATGTCACCTTATACTGCCTATCTCATGCCTAATGCATATTCACTAGCCCCGTCCTATCATTCTTCTCCATGAACCATGCTAAGCCTTGAGGGTAAGCAGCATCTTGGATCTGAGGATGTCTGCAGCTCCTGAGAGTTCCCAGGATATTATAAATCACTAGTCAATGAAGCAGGCACTTCTTTACCTTCTAGGTACCTCCAAGATGGCGCATGGGCAACGTCTGATTACAATGAGTAGGTATCCAACATCACCCAGATACAAAGAGGGCATGTGTTGCAAGCCTTAAGGTAATCCTAACAGTTAATGAGAGGCAATGTGCTCTGCTGGAAGTACCAATTAAAGCGTTTTAAATACAAACTCCATGTGCATAGCTCACATATGCTAAAATCCACAAGAAAGGAGTCTTATTTACAGTGCATTAAATGTGTTTCAGAAAGGGTGGCTAAGTCATTAATTCTTAGCTGTTTGGTAAGGGGCTTTTGCTGAAGGTGAAACTTCTCTTTCCCTTCTGATCTCTCTCCCCACAGCCACCCCTCCTCTTTCTGTTTTCATCAACTTATCCACTATTTGTGTTTTCCTCCCATCTTTTCCTTTCTGTCCACAAATAATTGTATAGCATATTGAGTACTTTCAGAGTTGTTAACTGAAAGTTAGTGTCTTAGTTAGGGTTTTACTGCTGTGAACGAACACCATGTCCAAGGCAACTCTTATAAAAGACAGCATTTAAGTGGGGCTGGCTTACAGGTTCAGAGGTTCAGTCCATTATCATCAAGGCAGGAAGCATGGCAGCATTCAGGCAGGCATGGTGCACGTAGAGCTGAGAGTTCTACATCTTCATCCAAAGGCAAACAGGAGAAGACTAGCTTCCAGGAAGCTAGGAGGAGGGTCTCTAAGCCCACCCACACAGTGACACACTTCCTCCAACAAATCCACACCTACTCCAACAAGGCTCCACCTCATAATTAATAGTGAGAGTCCCTGGGCCAAGCATATTCAAACCATCACAGTTAGTAATATCAAGATGAGTTATATGTCACTATCCCATATAAATAGTGGATCAGAAGAAAGGTAGAAATGTATACATTTTAATGCTATATATACTATTACAACTGTGAGATTTGAGCTTGTCTCTATACAAGGCATTTGGACAATTAACCAAAGTTTACCCTGGATTGACCCCAAGGTAGAATGGAAGGAATGCTGAAATGTGTAGATTCAATGAAATCCAAATCAAAATTCCCATGACATTCTTCTCAAAAAGAAGCAAAACTATCCTAGAGGGCATATGGAACCAGAAAAGACTCTAGATATCCAAAATCATTGTGACCATAAGTACCTGGAGGGATTACCTTACCAGATTCCAATTTATAATATGTAGTCATGGTAATAAAATCATGTATCATGAAAACAGACATGTAGGTTAACGGAACAAAATAGAAGATCCAGCCATGAGTGCATGCAACTACAGCCATCTGCTATTTGACCAAGAGGCCAACATATGTGCTAGAGGAAGAAAAAAAAAAAAAACAGAGAAACTATAGCATTTTTAACAAATGGTGCGGTGCAGTGAAAACTGAATATCCACATGCAAAGTGGATTTGACTCATATCTCTCAGTCTGCACAAAACAAAAAAACCTCCAGATGGTTCTAAGACCTCAAAATGACTCCAAAATACTGAGAGTGCCAGAAGAAATCCTCCACAGCACCCTGTAAGAGATGGGGTTAGGAGGCAACTTTCTGAATAGGACTCCATTCGCTCTGGAAGTAAGGCCAACTATTCACAAAAATTGACCTCATAAAATTGTAAACTTTCTGTCTAGCACAGGAAAAGTTAATTGATTGAGATGCTCGGAGTAAGACAGTTTCAAATTTCTAGTGTTCCATAACAACAGAATACCTTCACCAAATCTTTCAACCCTCCTCTTCACACAGAGTAGGTAACCACAACCCCACAGGCTTGTTAGAACAACTGCCAAATCTGACTCAAAGATGCGTAACACTTCACAGGTCCCTAAGGAGGCTCAAATCTGCAGCCTGAGATCAAGGCAGAGACAAGGTTTAGGGTGCCCCCAATATAGACACTCGATAATTGAAAAGTCTTTGTTTGAATAAAGAACCCTCATAGGGCCTGGGAAAGCCAGAGTCCCTGAAGAAGCCCAGGAGCTGTTCAGGAAAGGATGGTGTAGAACGGGAGCCGGGGAGGCTGCACTGTTTTACATCCCTCCTCAGTTGCAGGAACCAGCTCATTTTTTTCCCACACAAAATGTCTTACCTACTGAACAACATTATTGGACTAAAGTGTGCACTAAATTGTTATATCTGTAATTCCCCAAGACTGTTATTACTTCAATATCTCATACTTCACTGCATTTTAAACATTTGAACTCCTAAAACCAGACAGTAACTTACTTTCAAATTTATGCTCCTGAAGATAATTGTCTAAACTTCTTCTGTTATTGCCAGAATCAGACCAGAGCCATTGTATAATTAATCAGAAGCTGCTGCGGCTGAGAACCTACTGTGTGCTAGAATTCACAGCACCACCTGGCTAAATCCACCCAATCACCTCGTGTGAGGGCAGTATTAGTTTTACTTCATGGGCAAGGATATGGAGACCCAGAGAGTTGAAGGGATACAAACGTTCATGGTCCCTTAGTGGAAGAGATCAGATTTCCACCCCAGCTTTCTTCCTCCTCGCTAGAGTTAAGCATACCAGCAGGAATTTGTTTCCATTTCCTGTGGGTCAAGCTTTGGATCAAGTGCTTGATAGGGCATAGCAAGATAACATTACTGAGACCAAAGCTGCCTGAATGGCAGTTAGGACCACCCAGGGAAGCAGGAAACTGGTTATGTCTAAATCTGCATATAGACGGATATTCTGGCATTGTGCAATCTATATAATATTATAGAGAAAGAAGAGAGGAGGGGGGAGAAGATATGTATGCTTACTCCAGGAATATACATTGAACATCCATGCACTGAACAGCTTCAGGGCTTAGCAAATCAGAAGTCTATAGGTAGGCCACTAAGCTGGCAACTCAGGCAGGAGAAAACTGCTACAGTCCTAAGACAGACTTCATTCTTTTCTGAAAAAGGTCAGACATTGCTATTAAAATGCATACCACTGAAGTTCATCTCTAATAAAATTAACTAAGTGTAGATTTAACTAGATCGAAACAACCATGTTAGGCCTCAATAGTAGTGCTAAAATAACTAGCCACTATAGCTCAGCCAAGATGAGTCTGTGAGACGCTAGCTTCCACCTGAGGCAGACACGTGGATGGGAATGTGGATTCTTCTTAACCTGAGGTGAAGACACCGTATTTTTGCTTCTCTACTGGCCAACTAATAAATAAAACCATTGTGGCTTATGCCATCCACTTTGTTCTAGAGAATAGCAAACGTGCATGATACATTTTTATTGTGAATTCCATCCCATGCCTTCGATTCTGGGATGTTCACGAAGATGGATGGCAATTATCTGGTTTACAGTATATTCACTGCAAAGTGCTCACCTGCCTCTCAGTGCTTCAGAAAGAAAACACTGGCAGGCCAATTTCCCTTCTTATTTATGGGAGCTGTTATCTGCATTTCTTCATCTCTGTCTTAGAAGGGAAGGATTATCAGAGCTAGAGAGAATGGTTAAAAAAAAAAAAATGCCNCCCCCCCCCCCCCATATCATGATACTAAAGCTGAAAGCTGAAAGCCAAATGCACTAGGTCGTTCTGATGTTTAGTTCTGAGAACAGCACAGCTGATAAGAATGTCCCAGTCTGCATGAGAATACTTACATTCTTGCCTGCTCAGTTTAGCTCTGCTTAGGCAGCAATGGAGCCAGGGACTCTGATCCTCCCCCAGGATGCATCATGAGACTGAGTTAGATCTCTTCCCATGTCCTCCCACGACCTCTGGTGATCTCTAGCATAACATGGATTGCACTGTATGCAAATCACCCTTTGTGTCTTTCCGCTACCAGATGGTAAGGAAGATGCTGCATCATTTCTGGCTCCAAACCTAGGACAACAGTTCTCAAAAACATGGTCATGCATACTTGGGAGGGGTCCCTGAGACCCTTTCTGGAGGTCACAAGATCAACAAGATTTTCATAAAAGCACTGCAGTGCTCTCTGCTTCCTTTGCTTTAATTCTTTCTGAGGGAATATTCTCAGGGCGCGTGGTATTGTCGCAGACAGACTGCAGACTCAGATATGAAAAGCCAGCTGTCTTCTTTCGAGCCAGACAATACCGACATTTACAAACTGTAAAACAATGGTGCTCTCCACTCTTTAAATTTTTTGATGTGGTAATTTTCAATAAAAGTATGTTATTTTGCCTGTACTATGGTTCACTGCATTTATTTAAAAATGAAGCAGTAAATACACACGTTTAATATTGTAAGCTTTAATAACTAAAGTAGTAAATAGAACTGCTTAAAACTGTAACAAAACAAAATCTTCTAGGGGTTATTAATATTATTTAGGATTATCAAACTCTTCCAAGACAAGAAAGGTTGCTATATAGCCTGGGCAGGGAGGATTTGAAAGGAGTTAAAAACAACTCAGGGAGGAAGGAAGGAAGAGTGAGAAGAAAGAGCAGGGACAAAGAGGAAAGAAACAGAGAAAGAGGGGGAAGGGATGCAAAGTCACCAAGTCAAGGTTTCCATTGTCAGCTCTTGAGTTCAACTCACTGAGGTGAAGCAGATCAATGTAGTGACTGTAGCCATAATCAGTTCTAACCAGAAGGAAAGGCAACTGGTTGAGCAAAGGGCTTTGCACGCAACTTCTCAGACAGCATGCAGGTAAAGCCTCTGATTCTTGGGGAAAGATGGGTGGTCCTTTCCTTTTTATGAACTGGAATGTATGCAGGAGAGAGAGAGAGAGAGAGAGAGAGAGAGAGAGAGGGAGAGAGAGAGAGAGAGACAAAGTTGTAGGAATAGCCACTCATAAGTCATCCCTACCAAGGATGCCAAAGGTTAAGAGCATCATGATGAATTCCTGAAGTGAATTTGGCTCCTGCGTTTTCAGAGCACTTGACAGGCAATGATCTTGCATTAAAAGAAAAATCATGGTGGTAGCAATTTTTAAAGGCACTCAAAGCATTCATTTCTCACAAAAGTAAATAGAAAAGGTATTTTTGGGACTCTCAAAGCCTAAGATATCCTTCCCCAAATTGATATGTGGGACCTCTGTTCTCACTGCTACTGATCATGGCAACTGTCATAAGGAGTGAAGTTCCAGGAATGTGCAGTGGAAGATCACCAATGAATGACAAGCCTGCACTGCTGATGCTAATTATCCAGATAAAATTCACCTTCAGTGATTCTTCTCAAATGAATAAAATTGGCCTAACCCAGATTTCTGGTTTGGAAATGTTTATGGGGCAACTATTGGTTGATTAATTTTAGATTGTATATACATGTATACTTCTGGAAATAACTAGACTAAGGGTCAGGGAAAGCATAGATGGTAGATGAAGAGAGTAGATAAAGGAACGTGGTGGATGGTGGGGTATAGTTCTAGATTGGGCCTAGCAAGGAAAGAGGAGAATTCCACAACATTTCAAGGTTCCAGGAGGAAGTCTCATTCCTAAGTCACAAAAACCATACTCTCATTAGAAATTTGGGCTGTGAACAGAAAATGCATATTGTCTGCTACAGAACTCATGAAATGTATGAGCAATAACTTGATATGGGATTGGGATAAACCACAAGATTCTTATGACTATGGAAAGATAAGTGGAATTATATACCACAGAGCTCATTATGTTGAGCTTCAGGTGGGTGCTTCCCCATTGATGACATGCCATTTGGTGTGTTGTATAGTAATGAAAATGAAGATATTTATAAAAATAGTTGCATGCTAATTCAGAGAATGTTTTTCCAAGTCATTTAAAAAAAATAAGAACTGAAGTTCTTAGCTGTGTTGCCTCTCTCCAGTGAGCATTCAAGGGACACAAGCTGTTTCCCACTGTGTCTTCTACAAAGGATGAGGGTGGCATTTCCTGGATGCTCAACTGGCATTTTGTGGAGTTAAGAGGGCCCTTCCAATTCTGTCCAGCTCCACAAAACCACCATGAGATTAAACATGTAAAGATTGTATCAGAGAATGAGCCATGTAAACAGAAACTCAAAGACAGAGCAGTGGCAATCTCAAAGGAAACAAAGCCTGTTGGGACCCTTAAGTTCAAAGCTTGCACACGGAGGCATGCTTCCTTCAAGGGTGAATCTGCCTGAGCACACTTAATCCCTTCATCCACAGCCATGTGCTGGCTCAAACACAAAGGAAAGATGGTCAAGGCATTTATGTCACTACCGAGAACTTTGCCCTGCCTTTATGTACTCTCACATACTGGAGTCTGTAAGATACCTCCTCAGGGCACACAAACCTTAATTAATTTTAAAAACTATACCCAAATATTATCCATTCATTTGATAAATACTTATCAAGAACTTGTGATATGTAATACCCTGTTCCAGGCATAAAACAGAAAAAAAAAAGTACATTCCCAGAACTGTCTAAGGAAATTTGATTATAATTCACTTAGACTAAATTATAATTGAAACCTCTTAAAACAAGTGGACAGAAAAATGTTCCCCTCTCATACCCATTGCAGACATGAGTTATCAATCCTGCCGAGCTTAGACATGACCCCAGACCCTTCCTGAGTAGGATGCTTCTGGCAGACTCTACAAATCAATAGTAGCACTTAGTATGAAGCTCATTTGGTATCATCATCTTAGTAGCTCTGGATAGTGGGGGGTGGGGTCTGGACTGTGAAGACGATTACACCCTCAAATGAAGTTGTCTGTGCCTTGAACAACTGTCTCCAAGAAGTTTGTAAATAAGTCTGTTTTATGGAATGAATAAAGTGTAATTAAGACTATAAACTTAGCTTCCTGCTCTTTCTTCTTGGTCCCAACTATTTCAGACATTATCTAAGACACTCTGATCTCAAGTTATAAATGTTTTAAAACTCGACAACCCCTTGGCTTTCAGCATGCCACATGTCCAGAAGGTTATTGAATGGGGGAAGCCAGCTAGGAATGAACACTTGTTGAGATTATGACGAACTGGGCTGAGTCAGGCTTTCATGCTAACCATTCAGATGTTATCAATAGGCTTTTCCAGGGCACCAATCAAGTAGGATTGTTGGGCATGGTCAGGAATGTCACAATTCCTGAGAAGAGGAGGAAGGCCACGATGTCTAGCCAGGTTTATCATCTGACCTATCCATTTCTCTTTTAAAGACAATCCCCAGACTATATATATAATTTATAAATACTACTCAGATATTCAAGAAACCTCTCCCTTCCCACTGCCCTTTGGGGAAAGAAACAAAATTCTATGCCCTCCCAGCTCTATTCCTTTCCTTGTAGGCACCTTCTCAGAAAGTGTTCCCACTGTAGCTGGACACATCAACACTTTAGAAAGCCTTTCCCTGGCCATCGGTGTACCCACAACCATCAGCGAGTTCTGCCAGTTCAGCACAGTAGAATGCAGAACTTCCCTTTCTCCCATATACCAACACCACTGCCTCCCATAGTCTCTACAAGAGCCCCTGGTCTGCCTCCATCTCTCCACTCTCAGAACCAATAATCCTTTCCACACAGCTTCTAGAGTGGGCATTTCTAAAACGGAGTCTGACCAGAAACAGTCTCCAAGCTGCCCACCACACAGTCCACTTCAAACTTCTTCCAGACTCACTGCCTACTCGCTTCCCATCAATTTCTTGCCCGCTACAGCCTAACCACACTGATTTCCTCTTCAGCCTGCAGATGTTCCATACCCAGTCCCACACTGAAACAACCAGCACTAGCTCTTTCTCGGATGCTTTCCCCTAGTCACGTGACCAGCTCCTTGACATCCGTGCCCTTGACTCAAACCTCCAAGGAGGTAGCTGCTCCTGGAGACCCTATCCAAGGCATCCCCCTGCTGCTCACAGAATCTGCCCTAACCCATCTGGATTCTTTTTATTATAATACCAACACAGGAAACTATCTTTTGTCAGCCTTGACTTCTCTATTGTTTCTCTTGGCCCTCAGGAACGTAAGTCCTGGAAACACCGGTCTTGTCTCTTCTCTCCATCACTATTCATCCGGAGCCCAGATAGTGCCTGGACCATGGGAGACACCAATCAATGTCTACCAAGCTGGAGAATGAACTAGCATCCATCACGGCTATCAGTGGGGTCAGAAGTTTCTCTCCTCTCTGTAGAGCCCTTTTCCTGGCCAACCAAATCTTCTTGAAGCCCCTTCCTTCCTCAGCACTCACAGCTTGCCATCACAGGCCTCTATTACCTACAGCCTGGTGTCACCAAGGCATCCATGTGGCTTATTTCCGATGCCCTCTATACTCAGGCTTTCATTTTATGTCCTAAAAGAATTTGCGAAGTCCAACTATCTTTTATCCTCTAAAAGAAAGAGACTCCTAAGAAGAGCAGGGATAAAGGGAACCACCTTTCTGGTTTACCTATGAGTACCTTTCTGACATCCTCCTCCCATACTACATGAGCACACTTGGTGCACTCAAACCTTACAGTCAATCTAAGCTGCTACCTACCCAGGCTGGTAGGGAGAAGTTAAGTAAGTCTGCCCTAAGATGAGTGGGGCAACCCTGTTTCATATCACCACAAGGCAGAAAGCTAAAGCTCCAAGCCAGCTCTCTTGCCAAGATTCCTCCACAGAAAGATAGCTCTAGCCCGAGTGGTTGCGAGTTCCTTTAGCTGTCTGGCAGCCTTGTGTGTGTTCTGTGCCAGCAGGAACGCTTGTCCTTCCATCCCCCTATCTTTATAAAGCAGTACCTGCCCCAACACAGGACAGGACCAGAAGCAAGTTAAGAATAATAAAGGGGACACATACCAGAACCCTCTCCTTCAATAGTGGAAGGTGCGACCTTGGACCCTCTTGTACAAGAGAACCCCACACCATGCCCTTGAATATAACTCTTTTTTTTAACTTTCACAAAATTCTTTGGCACACCATATGACCCAGACAGCCATCCCAAGCCTTTCTGTGTATAGGCTTCCCTCCTGGGTA
This sequence comes from Mus pahari, assembly GCF_900095145.1. Lineage (NCBI taxonomy): Eukaryota > Metazoa > Chordata > Mammalia > Rodentia > Muridae > Mus > Mus pahari. Next base: position 91,227,445 of record NC_034599.1, read on the forward strand.
CGTCGGCCTTCATTTTAGAATGCTGGGGCAATTTAGTCCATGTATCGATAGATGGGGGCTTCTAGGTCTGTTTCAGAACTTCTCCATAGATCACTCTTTAAATATCCCTTAGATTACAAAGCATTCGTGTCTTGGAGATAATGATTATCCCAAACTCCACTGAGCACAGAGTGGATAAGAGTGGGATCTCCTGCAGCATGAAGGACACCTGCAAAGCAGAGCTGTGTGAGCTGTTCTGGCTAACTTATACCAACTCAACATAGGCTAGACTCATTTGAGAAGAGGGAATCCTAATTAAGAAAATGCCTCCATAACATTGGGCTGTACACAAGCCTGTAGGGTATTTTCTTAAATATGATTGACATGAGAGAAGCCATCCCATTGTGGGTGGGGCCATCTCTGGGCTGGTGGTCCTGGGTTGTAGAAGAAAGCAGGCTGAGCAAGCCATGGGAAGCAAGCCAGTAAGCAGCACCCCTCTGTGGCTTTTGTATCAGCTCCTGCCTCCAGGTTACTACCCTGCTTGAGTTCCAGTCCTGACTGCCTTCGATGATGAACTGCAATGTGGAAGTGTAAGCCATTAAACCCTTTCTTTCTTCCCCAGCTTGCTTTTTGGTCATGGTTTTTCATTGCAGCAATAGGAACTCTTAACTAAGACATGAACTCCTCATCCTGAGATATGTGATCAGGAGCCAGTACTACCATCACTCTGGACAGAACTTTCAGCCTACATTCCAGAAAGAACAGGGCCAGTGGGGTTCACACATTAACTTCCCCAGACACACTGATGTCCACCACGATTTTTTATTTTTATTCAACAAATATTACTTAGTGAATATGTATATATGCCAGAAATTTAGATGCATTGCATTGACAATTACATTCATAATTATACTAATTGCACTAGGTAATTATACTAATAATTTTAATCAGGTTAAGTGCTCAGAAAGAGGACATGATTTTATAAGGACATATGTCAAGGGGCAGAGTCCTAATTGAGTGTGCTAGTGAGGGGCATTTTTTATTTAAAGTGACGGATGTGAGGCTGAGAGTATAATTCTGAGACAAAACATATCCCTAAAATATATGACACCTAGGTTAATCCCCAGTATTGAATACAATTAATAAAGTTTACAGAGAAGCTAAATTATGGCAGGTGGGTCATTCTATGTACAGAGATGCACAGGAGATGACTGAAGAAGGCATGTATGGTCCATTTGAAAATATCAATAGATCCTTCCATGTGTGATGAGGGAAATGAGATGGCTTCCACTTAGAAAAGCTCCCAACGGTATTAGACTAGGATTCAGAATGCCACAGAATTTAAGAATACCTGAATTAATAAATGCATTGATTAATTATAATGTATTATTATTAATGTCTGTCAATTATTAATGCTCCATGAATAATTTTGTAGGAAATTCAGAAGAATGGAGGCCAGTGATAAATTCACCCTTGCAGACTTTCAGGAGAAGGGCTGGGACTCGGCTGGATCTTACATAATCATTTAAGTAGAAAGAGAAGCAAAGCAAAACCTAGACCCCTCCCTTGTTTTCCCATGTATCAACTCACTGTTCACCCTGTCTATGTTTTGACCCTCATTAAAATGTCTCTCTCCTAAATCAGCCTTCCACCCCCATTGCCAAGGCTCCCCCTTCTTCATTGCCCCCTGAAAATGAGCTGGAAACACAGATCCCCTGGAGCTATTTATATATGCAAGTGACATGTCTAAAAGGAACATAATTTTCTACTTGGTCCTGAGGCCAAGTATTACAAGTAGCTAAGTAATGTCCAAGAATCTGTTAAACACTAGATATGTTTCTTTCCTCATGTCAGCCATTAAGAGAATCCCTTGGAAGACATAGGCCTTTCACTGTGCAAACCTAATGTCCGTGATATCTCCAAGAAGGAAGGTACTTTCGCTAAGAATGAGATGCAGTGGGTGTCACGGAAATTGAGCCAATTTTCTATTTGACTTCATTTATTTGTTTTTGTTTGGGGTTTTGTTTGTTTTGTAAGAATGAATGCTTTCTGTGGTATGAGTACACGTCCTGTGTGCTAGGACATGTTTTGTGTCTGGCACGCTGAGCTCCCTGGGACTCTTAGTGTGCAGTGGGTTTAGGAGAGTTCCTGAGATCAGCATCTCTGAAGAAGAAGGAAAGAAGCAGGAAGAACAGAAGAGAGTTTGTGTTCAGCCCAGTGACAGTCCTCAGTCACCTCCAGGCTGCTCAGGAGCCTGGCACTTTCCCAGCTACCCTGCAATGAGTGATCTAGTGTCTACTCGAATTCTTGGGAGGCTTTTTCAGGACCTCAGGAAGGTGTGTTACTATGGGTCAATTTCCTCCCTGAAGCTCAGGCAAGGCTCGAAGAAGTAGAGAGGGGAACACTATCTCTACCCACGTATCTGACATCTGACCTGGGAGACATACACTGGGATCCATCTACACTTTGAAAACTTGCAAAGCATCAATACTCACATGTCATGTCTTTTCCAGATAAGGGACTGAGGGTTGGTGAGAGTTCCTTTTGACTGGAAGCCTAGGTCACATTGAGCTCTGATTTTACAATATCTGCGTCTGTCACTGCCTAGTGGTTACTCCAAGTCGGTGGGTAGAAACTCACTCTGTGCTCCTATCACCATCCAGCAAAGCCTGACCACCCAATGGACTATCTATGGCTACTTATTTTAACTGAAATAAGTAAGTTGGCAAAGATAAGAGTCAGTGGGTTTGCGGAGAGCACAGAGCTCGAGGTAAGTATGGTACCCACATACCTTCTTTTGGGGTGGAGGAGTGGAGTCTCATTCCAGGTTACATGTGGAAAGCGGGAGGGTAATATCAATGCTTGAACTTGTGGATATGGTTGCCTAATCGAGCATACAAAAATCCAGAGCACCCAATGAGCTTTGTTCTCAGATAAAAACTAATGAACATATCTGCTATGAATGTGCCTGCACCATGGTTGGCACAAGTTTCTGTGAACAGAGCCATGGCTGCTTATCCAGCATCTGAAGCAACCACCCCTCTTTGTAGCCCTATACATGGTGAGGGCAAAGACTCCATCCCTGGCTATGGGGAATTTCAATGGTGCACTGGTTTTCTCAGGTCAAACTTTCTCCCACGTTGTTTGCTGAGATCTGTCTACCTGTATCCAAAGCTCTCACTGGACAGTTACAGTCAACGCTTGAAGTGTTGGCCTCTTCTGTGAAGTGGTTATCACTCCGGCTGGCCGCATGAAGCTGGGAGAGTGGGGTCTAAAAGGGAGGTGGACTAAAGTCTTATGGCACAGCCAACTTTATTCAGAGCATCAGACAATTTATACTCTGAGCTTTAAGAGTTACGTGAGTTACAAGAACAGGCCATATATGGCAGGACATGTTTTTCCACAGAGGCACGTGAAGAAAACTCACGCCTATCTGCTATACCTGGGAGGAGCACAAAAACACATTCCAAGGACAACTCTGTGGTGTGGAAGATCAGAGACTGCAAGACTCTTGTCCTGTTTACCTGGAGTCTCTCACACAGGCTCAGAAATCTCCTCACACACCTTCCTTCATGGACCATGTCCTGACAGCTGAGGAGACGCTGGAGCTATGCCTACTCCCAATGGGAAACTAAAGCACAACTGAGTATAAGTAAGATGAAGGGGGGTGGAGTAAACAGATCGTTATTCACGAGGCAAAGGGCTCAAAGAGAAGATAAGGTCAGTGGGGTACTGAGCAGTCTCGTGGGTCTCTATTTCCCCAGGAGTTAATCATTTCTCAGAAGACTACTCAGCTTTCCTTTGTCTGCCTTCGAGAATGAGGCTCTGGATTCACTCCTATGATAGATAGCCTCCTGTCCCCTGGCAGCCAATTGTACCCATGGGTTGTTTGTGAACCTAAACATCTGCTCCCATTTCATCCGGAACAGACCAAGGATTGCAAAAAACAAAAACAAAAACAAAAACAAACAAAACAACAACAACAACAACAACAACAAAAAACCTCAGCAGTTTCCTCATCATGAAGTTGGCCTAGAGTTTAGTCTTAGCATCCATGTGAGAAGGAAGACAGGTACACAGAACCAAAATGGAGCCCAGTGACTGGAACGCCTTCCATTCCTTCCAACCTTCCAGAAGAGCCTTTATTACCCGGAGATTCATAAAAATGCGTAAGTGAATGCAGCAGTTTAAATAGTTTTCTTTTAGGAGTTTGGCACTAAATACATTAAATGAATTCCCTCAGCCCTTGGACAAGAGGCCATTAGACATGGGCTATTACTTGCATTATCATTACATTAGAGGGTCATTATGAAAAATAAAAGTTCTAATCAGCATGAACATTTATAAAGTGCCACGATAGGGAACATGCCAGGCTGGGCTGTCTCAAACATCCAAACTAACCACAGTGAGTAATGACTTTGGGTAAAAAAAAAAAAAAATGTACTAAAAAAAATTAAAAGGTTGAACACAAAGAATCGCTTTAACAAATCATACTCAAAGTCATTAGCAATTAAAGCCTTGGAAAAAAAGGAGGTCCACCCCACCTCCCTAGCTAAATGAGAGCATTCTCTCAGCTCTGCTTGGTGAGTAGTGATAATCCTCACTCTATTTACCATCCCCCTTCAGCCTCCAGATGAAAGAAGAGAGACCTGTCAGCCTTATAAGTTCTAGGTAGCAATGGAGTCCCTCACAGGTGGCTCTGAGGTTGACGTCAATCGCAGGAGCAATATGGTAGTCCCTTTCCTCCTGCCCCCTGACTCAATATGTAGGCTGTAAATAGTCAGGTCAGGAATTCATTATTCCTAGGAATAAGGGCCCCTCAGCAGGAGGGCCTATGTTGTGCTAGAAGCAAGGTTAAACACAGGCGGAGCAGGTTAGACTATCTCTGATGCTTAAGCCACAAGGACCCTCCTATCCTTCTGGGGTGTTTTCTGACTCCCGAGGCCCAGCATGTCTCCTCAGACCCCTATATGAATAAACAAACATACCTTTGACCTGGAAATACCCTTGCCCCACTCCCTTGCTTCTATGTATTTGATAGTGAACTCTGTCACACAAGTACCTACTGACTCACCCCATTGATCTGTCCATTTGTCTGTCTGGCCATGCAGCCATCCAGCCATCTACCAGCCATTCATTTAAATGACGATTCCCTCACCACATGGAAAGACAACATATTCTCTTCAGTGACAACCTGTTGTCTGTCTATTTCCAGAACCTAAAGCAGATGCCTGGTGTCAATGGGCACTCGCTAAATGTTTGGATGCTTGGGGACTTGTTCTATAAACAAATATCCAAGGTGTATCTGTTCACTGGAGGAGGTCTAGGGGACAGAGGGAAGATGTCTGCATGGCAACCAGTCTGAAGCTCTGGAGTGAAACAAGCATTGCAAGTGAACAGAAATGTCCCCCTCACTGTCTCCACCCCAGAGCACAGGAACTCTTATTGCCAACATCACCACTCTCTTAGATTAAGATACATTTTCTTTGCATTGCCAGGAAAGCATTTACTGGATTTTTGCCACGTTTTTAATGTTAACACAATGTCTTTCAATTACCTACCTGCTTTATTTAAGGGCTCGAGCAGCCTCCAAAGAGGAAAAGGCTCCCTATTCACCTGAGCATCCCTGCCCACCCTACCTAACATGTTCAACAGAATGCCTGAGTGTTCCTGGCCTCTCTCATTGCCTGTAGCATCCATTCACTATTCAGCCCTCCGGTGTTCCAACAACGACCCGACAATGTTTTGCTGAGCCCTCGCCATTCCTATTATGTTCTTTTCCTAATAAGAACAACCTCTGCTACACTCATTTTTAACTTCAAATTCTTCCTCCCTCATCGTGTATATTCAGCAACTTTAGGACATCCCAGCTAGTGTAAGTTATTATATGGTTAGTTAAACTTATTAAATTCTACTTGCCTCCAGTTTTGTTGATTTCACTTCTGTAATGGAATCTGGGCCCCTTTCACACATATTGTTTACAGTAGGCTTTGCAAACCAGCCAGGATCACAGCGCAGGAAGCCTCCGTGGAGGATGGTTACAAGTGGGATTGGGGCATTCTGCTGAAAAATGTTCCCAGCATTTGTGTCGCAGCTCCAAGCATTTATGGTCCCATGTCCAAGGCTATCCAGCTAATTTACAGAAATAAATCTGGGGGATTTTTAATACCAGGGTTTCAAGGAGGCTGGTCAGTATCACACGTGGGCAACGATTTTCTCTGGACAGAGTGTCCTGCAATGCTGTCTGTCTCAAGGTGGTGAGAGGTCAAGAACAGCATCCTTCTGCCTCTAAGAATGATAATCTCTTGAACTCAAGAAATGCCCCAGAAGTGGCTTAGAGATGGCTCTGGAATATTGCCCAGAGCTTGTAAAGCTGCAGAAGCCTTGGGAGAACATGCAAACGAAGCTGCCAGTGTGTGCGGCTAGTGTTTGCCTAGTGTTTGCCACTAGGCCCTCCAGGCTCAAGGCCAGGGAAGCCTGGGAGACAGAAAGTGCTCTCACCTTCCCCACCCCAGGCCTGGCTCTGCAGAGACAGCTGAAAGTGGTTTCATCATCTAACTAGGCCTCTGGGATCCCAGATGGCTTGCTGAAGCCACCGGGGGAGCTTCTCTCTTCAGGATTCATGGGCCTTTCAGCCAATGCTGTGCAGAGACCATGTGTGCTGTCCAGGGAGCCTGATGCATAGCCTTCATTCCTCCTAGAAACCGAGTGTAGAAATCATTTTACTTCTCTACACATGGAGCTATTAGACTCCATGGTGGATGCGCCCATGGCTCATCTTATAGGCCCCGGAAAGGAATTTGACAGCAAGGCTGGGTTGTTTCCACCTCCTCGGCTTCCTGCTGATGGCTATCCATAGCCACTGAATAGATATTTGCCAAGGTGGCACCATCTATCACATGCTGTGCTGAAAGCAGCATCCTAGAGGGCTTAGCAAAGCCCCAAATGGTCTGGTCTGAAAGCAATCACATTGAGGGAACACTGTAACCCAGCCACTGCAAGACAGTAAATGTACCAAGGAATGGGCGAGGGACGCCAGCGGCACAGAGGTCAGGGCCCTCTCTCGTCCTCCTGGACGAGAAGTACCATAGTACTTCATTCATAGATGCTATGAAATGACTTCAAAATTAACAAACATCAAAGCTTGAGAGAGAGGGGGCAGAAGAAAAGGTCGGGAGACAGACCATTCAGCCTGATGGTTGCTCAGAAATCATCTAGCGTATCAGTTCTCAACCTATGGGCTGTGTCCCTGGGGGTGGAGGGCAATCAAACAAGAGTTGCCTAAGACTATCAGAAAGCACGAGTATTTACATTACGATTCATAATGGAAGCAAAATTACAGTTATGAAGTAGCAGAGAAAATAATTTTATGTCTGGGGAAATCACCACAACCTACTAAAGGCTCGCAGCCTCAGGAAGGTTGAGAATCACTGGTCTAAAGTGACCTGGACCCACTATGACTAACTTTCTGCAGCACTTGGAGCTGGGTCTGGCCAATCTGACCTGCACTCTCTGAGCATTTTCTATAAAGGCTGTTTTGAGTACTTGCAAGAATAAACAGAATGAGCTGTCTGTCTTCGACACACTTCAGCAGCCCTCGCTTAGAGGCCTCACAGTCTCCACCCTTCAGAATTTTTACCAGTCATCAGAAACTCTGATGGAAGTCAGTTCTCGGCAACTCTTGTTGACAAAACTCAGTCTCCCTGATCTTTGGTTTGACAGAGTCTGTTGCCTTTCATGTGATTTGGGAGTTTGCTAGTATATCTCTCTCACAGACTGAGCCAGAGAGAAGATCTTGAAAGCGTTTGTTAATCTTATCTGGCTGGAGCACTGGGGAGCACGCTCAGCTCCGAGAGCTGTCTATTAAGCTGTCAGTCATGATATCATTTGCCTTAGCTGTGTTTAGTATCTACCAAGCGGAAGCTGACAGACAGCACAAAGGCCCTTTGTGAGGTAGACAACATACAACATGCTAATTAGCCTGCCACCCCCTGTATGCCCTCCCCTATTAGGAAAGCTGTAATCATAACATGTCTTTCCATTCTTTTCTCTCCAAAGCTTCAGCTAAGAGTGCTTCTATCGGATGATCCTACCTTTCTGCCCAAATGATCATGGTCCTGACCAGACTCCATACTACATGCAAATGGGCCCAGAAACACTCCCTGAGACTGACAGAGCAGGGTGATGACTAAATTCCTATGTCAACGTGACTGGACGAGAGGAATGCTAAGATCGCTGGCAAACTGTCATTACTGAGCGTGTGTGTGAGGGTGTTTCCGGAGTCGATGAGCTATTGAATCATAAGGCGGAGGAAAGAAGACTGAAACTCTCAACCCCATACACAGGCATCATTCAACCTGCTGAGGGTCTCTCAGAACAAAATGACAGAGAGACAAATTCATTCATTCAGTTTGAGATGCGATAGCCATCTTCATCTGCCTTCAGACACTGGCACTTCTTAAGAGACGTGGGGCTAAGTCTGGGGTGGACATCATCAGGTGTACATGCAGGCACGTGTCCCACTCCTCATGCTTGAGAGTTGCTGCGATTCACACCATCAGCCACTCAGATCTCAGACCGTTGGCCTAGGCTGGTTTACACTACTAGCTTTTCTGTGTTCCCTAGCTTCATGAAGATAGTTTACAGTGGTGGTTCTCAACCTGTGGGTCATGGCCCCTCTAGGGGTTGCATATCAGATATTTCCATTAGGATTTATAGCAGTAGCAAAATTACAGTCATGAAGTAGTAATGAAATAATTTTATGGTTGGGGGGTCACCACAACATGGGAAACTACTAAAGAGTGGCAGCATTTTGAAGATTGAGAACCACTGGTTTATAAGATGGGACTCTTAGCTCTCTACGGTGGTATGGTCCTCTGGGGCGAGACACTGATGACTGTGTGATTTAACCAGATGTATATGAATATGTATAAATGAACAGGACATGCAGATGGCCTGTTGGTGTTTTCTCAGGAGAACACTAACACAAGAAGGGGAAGATGGAGAAAGCATGAGCTGAGGGGCCCTGGGAAGCACTGTTCATTCCGCTTGCAGGAGGACTCCATCAGGCTTAAACAGTGGACTTTTAACCACTGTAGTAAGAGAGGAGAAAAGGCGGTTCCACAAGAGTTGGGCTGAGCTGGCAGAAATACCTATGTTCACATATGTGATGATTATATACATTCATTGTGGCGATTACAGTCATTACAGCAGCAGCTGCTGCTTCAGGTTTGCATTTTGCAGGACTGCTGTGCAGGATGCTTTACACAGGCTTCATTACCATAGCAGCTTAGCATCCCACTGTGGTGAGGCACTGTCCTCTCTATCAGGCAGATGAGAAGACAGGGCTCAAGGCTCACCTAGAGCAGAGTTGGTGAGTTGTTTAATCTCAGTCACCCAACCGGTGTAGGACTGACCTGGGAGGCAACTATCTGGGTGTGTCTGTGAGACACATCTCAGATGGGATGAACTGAAGAGAGAAGTCCAGAAAATATCTACTCTGGACATGAGCAGCAAAATCTCATGGAGTGGGACCCCAGACCCAATAAAAAGCAGGAGGGAAGAAATGAACTGGGCACCAGAAGTTATTTCTTTCTGCTTCCTGAACTGCAGACAGCATGCAATCCCCTGCCTCATACCCCTCCGCCTGGTAAAAGTAAGCCCTTCCATCAGTAGGTTGCTCTGGTCGAGCATTTTGTTATAACTACTGGAGAAGCAACTAATAGAATTGGTGTATAGTAGAGATTCTGTCCTACACAGGTTCATTCTCTGCTGCTTAAATGTGCAGAATGTAAAGTTGTCCACACTATTCCAATGACCTGTCATGTGAACCAGAACAGCTAACTCCCTACCAGGTAGGAAGAATGGGTGCTATTATTCCCATTTAACAAGATGGGAAAACTGAGGCTCGATGAAATAAAGTGCTTTTGCACAATGTCTCATGCTAGTATCAAGGTGTTACTTCCTATCCCTCAGAGTTTTTCCTATAGATCCCAAGGCCCCGACAGCTTATGGTTGTCACTGTTTGATCAAAAATGCCACAATCAAGTCATTCAAATGATTCTCTACAGAATTTGAAAACAATAAGAAAATGTATCACAAGAAGCCATGTGTGCAACAGGGTCATTTGTGACATTTGGTGTAATTTATGGAAATAGAATGTCAGGGTCTTTGGCATCTGCTGTGAGTTTAGCTGTGGGCACAGCTATGTTCAGTTTCTCAGTGTTGTTCAAGGACATTCTGCCCCCTCACACCTGAGGAGAGCCTCCCTACCACACAGCCCTTCCATCTTGGGCAGCTGGCACAGTTGTGTGCCTCCAGGCCTCACCCCAGGCTGAGGATCCTTTACCAAGTGGCCCTTGGCACTCAGGTGCCTCCTCCCTAGAACGTCCCAGTCTCAGGAAGTATGGTGGTTTGAATAGGTACAGGCACCATAGACTCAGGTGTTTGAATGCTTGGACCACGGGGAAGGGCACTATTAGGAGGTGTGGCTCTGTTGGAGTAGGCGTGACCTTGTTGTTCCAGGAAGTGTGTCACTGTGGGGGGAGGGCTTTGAGGACTTCTATGCTCAAGCTCTGACCAGTGTGGAGTCCAGTCAATTCCTGGCTGCCTCAGGATCAAGATGGAGAACTCGCTCCTTCAGCACCAAGTCTGCTTACACGCTGCCATGCTTCCTGTCATGATGATAATGGACCACACCTCTGAAACTGTAAGCCAGCCCTGATTAAATGTTTTCTTGGATAATAGTTGCCTTGGTCATGGTGTCTCTCACAGCGATGAAACCCTGACTAAGACAGGCAGTTACTTCCATCAGTTTTGATGACATTAACAATGAAATTGTGAGTCCTGCCCTCTGGTCACACTAAAGAAGCAATGGAAGCCAAGTTAGGGCATGCAGACACCTCAGAACCAGGTTATAGAACCCCTTAGCCTACTTAGCTCTTTATGCAAAGGACAGACAACAAAATTAAAAATTAACTGAACAAATGATCAACCGAACAAATGATCAACGGAGGCCAGGGGAATGAAGGCAGGTGTCCAAACTGCCAGGCTATGAGAGTTTTGTCTCATTTTATTCCAAAGGAGTATTCTCATGCATTTTCTCTCCCTTTCCTCATTCTGTTTCCCCCTTATGCCCTCTCCTTCCACTCCTGCGAAGTTTGAAACCTACTCAAGACAAGACCAGTTGTAGGGTAAGCATTGCTCCTTGAAGCAATGGAATTCCCTCCAGGTAGGGAGCAAAGCCCCTTGGTTACCATGAGCTGTGCAGTATGCAAACAGATGCTGGCTGGCTTCTCCTTCTCTTGTGGAGAGAACAGAGAGAAGACTGTGAACACCAGGTCACCTGCTAAGCAGAGACATACTGTGTGTTGTGTGCTGTGTGCTGCGCCATGTACTCAATGGGTCTGGGCAGGGCCAGAGGCTAAGGTTCTGGCACACGAAGCTGCTGGAGCTGACTGGCTCTACTTCTGGGACTGTATAAGACTGCACTCCATCAATCAACTCAGGTTAGTAGAGGATTCTGTCAGTAGCTGATCCCTGGGCTGGCCTGGCCAATGTTCTCTTACTATTTGCTATTTTTATCATTGTTCCCTTAGACAAGCTGGCGACCCAGAAATTCAACTGAAGTAACTTGTGGTAGATATAGCGGTAGCCCCACACCCTTCTGTAATAGCCCATGCTAAGCCTATCTATCTGTTGGTCAGTCACCTTCCCTTTCTTTCCCTTCCCTTCCTCAGTGTCATGTCTGCATGGTCCCTAGCACTATTCAATTCTGCTGATGACAAGCTTGAGTTTAGGTAGCTGTGGGGACAGACAATCCATCTGCTACCAAGGCAAAAGGAAGAGCCTGATGCTCCAGAGGTATGAGAATGTGTTATCCCGGTGGGATTCAGACACCAGAGTGCTGACAATAAACAGCATTAGAGACTTCCTTTCAGGCTGTCTCAAGACATCACAACTGAGACAGGGTAGAAGCTCTAACTATGGCCATCAAGGCCTACTTCACCCAAAACTCTTTCAGTCTCAAAGCCAGGAGGTAGCTCCACTCTGACTGGGTGGAACATCTGGTCTCTGGACCTGAGAATGCACGGGGAGAGCAAGCTCTTATTATTGTGCACAAACCTGGACATTTCTCTGAGCTCCTGCCTTGAGAGAGGCAACAGAGGAGGTTGTGAATGAATCAGGAACGGGTCACTTCTCAGTCAGGGTGCCAGGGTTACAACTGAGGACAGGTTGGGAAGCTAATGCTGAACTTTCAGAGGGCAGGTAATTTACTAAGAGGAGTATGTTTTGGAACAAGACAGTCCTGAGTTCAAAGTCCGACTGTGCTATCTAGCAGGCAATTTAGAAGAAGAATAGACCAAACCAATGAGCTACTTTTCTGAGTTCTCTGAAGTGGCAATGTAAGTTTTAGGTATTAGAGGTAATTAGAGATAAATAATGAAAGGCCCTAGGTGGTGTAGCAAGGTGGGCTCTGGACTGGCAGCAGCAGCAGCAGCAGCAGGGGCAGCAGCAGCAATGTTTGGAAACTTGGTAGACTAGCAGATCTTTTGGCCCTATATTGAACCCAAACACTTGAGAATAGTCCCGCTATGCATTTTAACAAGCACCCTGGGAAATATTGATATACACGTCACCAAGAACTTCAGTAAATGAGAGCAGACATTCAGCAAATACCAGCACCCCAGCACCCTGCCAGAGATGAAGTGTGACCTTCTGTGCTGGGTTTCAGATAGAGCTGAAATAAGGACATGGCCAGTAGCCAGAGCAGTCAAGTCACAACCATGATCATTTAGGACAGGTCACTGGCAAGAGGAGGAGATCAGGATGCCACTGACTTAAACATGAGCCAAGAGCATGTCCAAGTCAATCTAGCCCAATAACAATTTGAGCGCTTGCTGTTACACAGTGTGATGAACTTGCCCTAAAAGCAAGTACTGTCTACACACGGATAGAGTCAGAGCTAGTTAAACATGGCCTGCTACATTTATTTCTTTAGGACTGCTGTCCCCTAGAGCAGTGGTTTTCAACCATGGCTGCACATGAGAACTATCTTGGGAGCTTTGAAAACCACAGACACCCAGGTTGTCCCCCTAGACAAATCACATGCCCATGCACATGGAGGCGGTAAGACATAGGCATCAGGAGTCACTAATACTCCCTGCGCGACTCTAATGTGCAGTCTGAGGCTTTGAGCCATGGAATTAGGAGCACTGGTCTGCCATGCTGGAAGCCTCAAGCAGCCAGGTCAGAGCCCAACTGCTCGCTCATGGTCTCCATCCACATCCCTCTGGACTTAGGCCTAGACATTCTCATTGCACAGGTAGAAAAGCTGCTCAAACAGTAAGTCACTGGGACTCCACAGAACTCTTAGAGAAAGAAAGGGCAAGTATTTTGACTATAGTTTGTGGACTGCAAAAGAATAGCATCGCTTGTTGTGATCCAAAGATCACAAACAAAGTACCTGAGAAGCTTGCCTGGGCTGGAGGTACTGAACTAAGACTTGGATCTCTGGCTGAGGACCTCTACAGTGCAAGTCCCTTCCTACTTCCCCTGACTCTCTGCCCTTCTGCGTGCAATGTTTCCATGTGCCATACACTGAGTACCTATTGGGCAGTCAACACTTGTCACCAATAGCTCCTCCTCAGTCACTGCAATGCCATAAGGTTGAGAACACCACACTTTACCAAAAGAATGCACAGGTCCAGAGAAAAGCCCCATTTCCATATATCTCAATTGTAACTGATCCAGCAAGCGGTGGACCACCCGAGCCTTTTGTTCTAAGTACAGTGCTCTGCCCATGATACTTCAGTGCTACGGCTGGCAAGAAGCCATGGGAAAATACGAACACAGCTTCTTCATACTGATCCATGACAATAAAGTAAGTGGAAACCAGAAAGAGGCTTACCATTTTGGACTTTCTCAGACCTTTTCTATAAGGTCTGACCCAACCAGGAGCAGAAGAGGCTCTTAAAAGCCATGTTGACCTTAGTCATGGGGGGAAAAGCCTGGGAGTGAGAAATGGTTTAAAGAAAGCCCGTCAGAGGAAGACTCTACACTTTCATGATCAACTCACTTCTAAAACAGGGAGTGGCAATGCTTTCCAATTCTTAGCGAATTTGTGTTTGGGTTGGAGGTTCCCAATGATGAGTTCATACCTACCTACGTGGTGTTACGCAGCCTTGATCTCCACACTTCTCTCTTTCAGGGCTACCCAAGGGTAGCCCCGGTGGAATCCGACCCAGGTTTCTCTCTGACCTTTGGCTTGATATATGAATCAAGCACAGAAAAATATTTCATGGGAAATAGTCTTAGAAAGACAATAAAGATGACTTCCTTTTTGGACTTGTCCCTGTTTCTGGTTGCAAGATGCACTGTCCTCCTTTTAAGCACATGCATCTCAAGAGAAATCTGTAGGCTGTGGTTTGGAATAGTGATGAATATCTCATCTGCAGCCTAAGGTATACCAGGCCATTAGACCTTGATCCTATGGAGATATTTCAGCTCTCTGAGATGTAAGCAATGGTAAATAATAAAGGAAGGATTTCTTTAGCCAAAGGGACTGTGTGATTGTTAGTCTTGATTGTTAAGAGACTGAGACTTGAGACTGAGCGATGAGTAGGGAGAGCACAGACACACCCCTGGATGTGCCTGCCTTGAGGGTAATGCCACAATACACTGGGTCCCTGGATGAAACAAAGCAGAAGAAGGTAGCTAGTCAGGGCAGGCTGAAGTTTCCTGCTCTTTGTTTCCTGGCCATCATCCGATGACATGCTCTGTTTTACTCTTATCTCTCCTTGATGTTTTTTTCTGGCTTACCATAGCCTAAAGCTAATTGTACCATTTGATTATGGACTGAAACGTCTAACAGCACAGGAGGGAATAATTCCTCTCCCTTCTGACTTGTTTATCTGTGATTTTGTCACTTCAGTGGAAGTCTGAGCAACACAGTGCTATGGTTTGAATGTAAAATGTCCCCATAGGTACTTGTGTTTAAACAAGGTAGTCTCTAATGTCAAGAATGTATACTCAGCAAGGGATCATGGCTCATATCTGTAGTTCCATCATTCAGAAGGCTTGGTCTATTTAGCAAGTTTCAGATCAGCGGAGGTGACATAGTACTAGCCTGTCTTAAAAACAAAGCAAAAAAGCAACCAACTAACCAAATGAACAAACAAAAACCCTCAAAATTAATAAAAGTTAAGATTACAGTCTTGAAAAAAAGCATATCCAACCCAGGGATATGGCATGTTGGGGCTAAACTGTGAAGAAGGAACAGAAAAAGAACTATTATTCCACAAAGTGGTCCATGATCCTCAAAGGCCTCATGGAAAATGTCATCAATGAGCTATGCTCTGAAAAATACTCTAGAAGGATACAGGTTGGGAAGCTGAGGCTGATGAGAACAAATATGTGGAACTCTCTCTTTGCCCCTGATTACAGAGATGTCTCTCACCAATAGATTTCTGTTCATAATAAATCATCTTATTGCCATTACCAGGCCCGGTCATGGCTTGTTATCATTAATGATGACAAATAAATAGTTCAACTTGTAATATAATCTAGAGACAGCAGACTATGCTTATGGCAAAAAATAAGCAGTTTCAAACAGTCTCACACTTCAGCCATTTCATTTATAAACTGACTTAAGCTATTTCTTTAATGATCTGCCATATTTTCTGCCACCCATAACTCACATTCTACTTCTGAAATTAAATCTAGCTATCCCTGTTCCATCCATCCACAACACTCTCCCTCAAAACCTAGGGTAAGACTAGCATTCGTTTTCCTGTCAAGATGATGCCAAGGGAATATTTTCATTTACACTCGGTTCTTACAAATCTCTATGGAGGTGGGGCAACACATTGTCTACCAAGTAACGATCCAAGGCTATAAGAGGACAGTTGACTTTTCTCAAGTCCAATAGACAATAAATAAATCTAATCAAGAGGCTGACTCTTGGCTCTTTGATTTCAAACCTGAATTCTTATTTATTTTTCATTTCTAAGATTTGCCTTATATGTATGAGTATATGTGCCTGCTTATATGTAGGTGCACCACACACATTCAGTGTGCTGGCATTGACTGGAAGACAGCATAGGCTCCCCAGGAATAAGACTTATAGAAAGTTGTAAACAGTCACATGGGTACTGGGAATTGAACTCAAGTTCTCTGGAAGAGCAGCCAGTGCTCTTAGTCCCTGAATCATCTCTCCAGCCCCTAACTTGGAATTTTTCACAGCACTATCATTCAAGCTTTTACCTGGTTAAAGTCAAGCACCCAAACCAAGTAACAGCCATAATGACTAAAATTCAGTGGTGCGCGCCATCTTACTTAGTCTATGTATGGTCAATAAACACAACTCCACACACTTTACAGTGAACCTTCAAGTTCAAGGGCCTTAAGTCATGTTCCCTGGGACACGGCTGTAGAGTTAATTTTGCATCATTCCAAAACTTGCCCTCTTAGCAGTTTCATCTTAGTACTGACTTACAAAAGTGGCAAGGAACAAGAGAGAAAATTCTTATTGTCGATTGCTTCCAAGATTACAGCGAGGCAGGGTGACATGGGGTGATAGATGCACATTATCTCTAGCTATAGCTGTAACTGCATCTATAGAAAGAACTATATATTCTGTATATGCTTTTAATTACTAAAGCTCTGTATATTCTTTTTAATTATGGGAGCACTGTCATATATCCATATGTTTCAGGACAGTGGGTTGATAGACCTAATCAGATTCACTCTATTTAATAAGCAATGGAGAAACTGCTCTTTAAGATTGGAAATGGCCTACCTTCTGCCTTCTTGGAACTAAAACCCATTAAGTCCAAGATAAATAGTGACTAACTTATATATGTACAATAAAATAAGATCACATCCCATCTCTCATTTCCTCCCTTCAAATCTCCCTCCAATATGCCCCCTCCAATGTTACATCCTCTGTTTTTGTTTTAAATAACTCACTAAGGCAGTGAGTGCTGCTGTTTATGTGCAGGAGTGTAGAGCCATCCACTGGAGCATGGAAAGACTACCCAGTTGCCACACCCTCAAAGAAGAATGATTCTCCCTCCACCAGCCACTGCCCGCTGCCATAGCTCCTCACTTGACCTTGTGTGGGCCTTGGATGTGTAAGCACAGCTGCTATGAATTCGTGTGTACAATAGCCATGTCCAGAGCACAGTAATTCATAGCGATCCTCTCTATCTGCTGGGTCTTCAGTTCCTTCTCTCCATTTCCAAGCTGTTCCCTGAGCCTTATAAAGGGGTGGTAGGAATAGAGATGTGAGTACTCACAGTTGCTTACTTTCAGCACATTGAATAGCAACAAGTCTGTATTAACCACTACCCATTGAAAGAAGCCTCTTTAACCAAGAATGGAATCAGCATAAATATTTGGATAAAAGCATACATATTTAGAAGGTAGTGTGACAATATGACTATTTTAAAAAATGTATCAGTAGGTTCTGCCTTAGAACCTATGACTTCTCTCAACATGATTTTAAAATTCTCTCCTGTGGAATAGGCTTCAAATCTAATGGAGAGGACAACTGGTTATCCATATATTAGTCTCTCCACTATTGTATTAGCAGGTCTTTAATGTATCATGCAGACATAGTTCTGCATGGATGACTATTTCTCCCCAGCAGTATCCATACCACCTTCTAGCAGTATTTAAAAGAGCAGTAGGGAGAGAGTTTCATGGTCAGTTCAAGGTTTATTTCTTTATGTCCTGCAAATTGTATGGTGTTCTCATTGATGAGACTCACCATTTCATTACTGTGGCCCATCAAGAGCAATGGGAATAATTTGTATGTCTGGTTGCCTCTTGCGTCTCTGTGACAATACCGCTAAAGAAGGAAACCCAAACCTTTCTTGAAGTCATTCTTGTTCACAGCAAACCGCATCCTGGGCCAAAGGATGCCATATGTTGCTCATGCTTAAGTGATCTTGTATTCACTTGGCAACCTTCTTTTTACAAAGCAACTTAAGAAAATTATTCATCAACTATTATGGAAGGGGTCACTGCATGCATTTTGATGAATATGGTGTTCCCTGATGGATTAGGGGAATGACAGCTCATGCATCTCTGAAACTGACAACTATTCTCCATCCTTCCCTCTTCCTCCAGTCCAGCTCCACACTGATGAACAGTATTGCCTACTGTACTGCTCCATGGCTTCTGCAATATTGAAAAAAATCTATAAAAGTGAGGCTGCTTAGCAAATGTCAAGCTCTCTTCCCCTATGATACTGGCCAAATGATAACCCCACTATGTTCAAAGAGATTCTATTAAAAACCCAAAATTTCTCAGCTTCGGCACAGTGTAAGTTTCTATGGAAACATTATTTATGGGATATAGCTCTGTGTCATTTACATGGGCCCATGAGTCCCACACACGGTTGATCTTTTTAAGGAACCAGTTGGATAGGGCAGAGTCTGGAGACCAGTTCTCAGTTAAAGAGAACTGCTCTGTCTGATGCCAGCTAGAGAACAAACTCAGCCAAGCAAGAGATAGACAGATTCAGGCGGACAGAGCTGTGCAATCACAACCGAAAGATCTCCCCCATGTTCAGACAGGAAACATTCAGTTGAGTTCAAGGCATTAAACGCATAATAAGGAGGCAAGGGTATAAAATCATCTTCAGTGCTCGCCTTATATTATAATTGATGCTGAACAAATGGGAATTCAGAACAAGTAACGTCATAGGCTAAAGTCCCGAATGTTATAGATCTGGGACTCCGAATCAGATGAGATTAGCTCCAACAGCATGCCAGTTGCTCTTATATCTCTAACAGTGACCAGTTACCCAATGATTAGGAAGCATGAGATGCTTCATGGAAGCTCTGCCACCTCCAGGTCCACATTGTAGTCAGAGATGTTCTAACGCCTACCCAGTGGGATGAAGCTATTATATTAAGAGCTGACACCACTTTCCCACTTCTGGAGAGACCATGTCAGTTTTTCTGCCCTTCATGGAGTACCTTGGATGGTGTGTCTTATTGCTGCCTTCTGAGTTGTCCCAGCACAGTCTACAGTGGTCGGCCTCCTATACTATGACCTATAAATACTTTTAGACCTATCAATGGAGGAAAGATTCTGGCTAACCCATATCTACCCTTTTCTTGGAATCAGCCATCACACACTAGGAGAGGCACTCAGACTTTCTTAACTTAGAATCTTTGGTATGTTTCTACCCTTGGTCGTTGGTTTACCAAGTGCCAGCTACCTCTGGAGACATCTTTGGTATAAACCAAGATATCCTGGGTACATATCAGATCAGTGTCTGTAATTTCACTGAAGAATCTGACCTCTGTTTTATTTCAAAGTCGGCAAAACCAAGGCAACATCTTTGTTCAAGAAGCACACATTTTAAGAACAAGCTCTATCTCCACATCAGAATCCTTCACAATGCTGACATCCCCAAACACATCCAAACCACCTTTCAGCATAGTAGCTCAGATAGAGGAGGTCCCTTCAGTGGACTAATGGGTAAGTTTTACCGTCTCTGTGAGGACAGGTCTGTAATTACTAGAGGCAATCAGGGACCACCTATCGCTATTAGTTGAATGACTTCACTAATGTGATGCCTCTGATGCCCTTTGCTTTTAACAATATACTTCAACTTGAGAGAAAGAAATCAATTCTGAGAAATATAAAAATGTTATCAAAAAATAAATCCTGTCCCTGGGACATGTGTTCCATGCTACACTTTCACGTTGACCCATTTAACTCTCATGAGACCAATCAAATGTTCTTGCAATGTTTAACTTTCTAGCAAAAGCCAAGCAAACAAAAACTCCCACAGGGCCAAAGTCAGAACCTGCGTTGGAGACACACTAACCACCTCTCCATGTCTAGTAACCAGCAGAGACCAGGCTTAGGTCACTAATCCTACTGTCTATGTGACTTTTCCTATCCCAGCGCTTCCACCTATAAATTGTACAGTGCAGAAAAATAATCTTGTCTTCTTTTTCCTCCCGTAACGCTGGTTTACTAAATAGTCTTAGAAATACTTATGCATTTAAAGTGAGGTTACATGTATTAACTTGAAAAAAAAATCAGAGGACGTTGCATCTGACCTACTTATCAGTCACCTTCAAAACCAGAAACAAAAGGAATTAATTATTTAAGTGCCATTGGTGAAGTCATTGAAATCAAAGGAAGACGTTTTCTCCTCCTGGAAAGTGAGAAGTCTTTGACATCCCTACTTGGTTGTGAAACTTCAAACCAATATGATGAGTTATGTGAGCCCGCCATGCAGAATAGCGATATGTATCATAATTGCAGCTCTCTGTGTGAGCTATCTATCAGGAACCTTAATGTAATTGCCAGACTGAATCCTAATTCATCTCTGAGAGAAGCTTATTACTTTGGGGGTATTGTATCACCTGCTTTTAAATCACACACAAGTATGGCTGCAATGATCTATTTAGTCTTCAACATTTTAAATGGCCCTGCTTGTGTCTCCATTAATTCTCCATCTGTCGCCAGTTTAGACAAGATACTGGTCAATTGTAGGGCAGTTTTAGGGCCCTGTATGCTAGCTTGCTCTCCAACCTCGACCTCCTTCCTTTCAATTT
The DNA here is from genome assembly GCF_900095145.1 of Mus pahari. NCBI lineage: Eukaryota > Metazoa > Chordata > Mammalia > Rodentia > Muridae > Mus > Mus pahari. Next base: position 91,248,009 of record NC_034599.1, read on the forward strand.
CTTCTCAGCTACCAAATGAGATTCCTAAAACAAATCAATGTTGTATGTGGAACATTTTGCTGAGAGGCCACAGGGCAGCTTACTGTCACTCACAGAAAAAGTCATGGCCAGTCTGTAGCACCTTGGTCTCACACTGACGATGTCATGAAAAGCAGAACTGTAGACCACAGTGCAAATGGTTGAAACCAGGCTAGAAACTACCTCAAGTACCAAAGCTTGTGTACTATCTTTCCACTGTAGTCTACAGTCCCGATAACTCCTCTCAGAATATAGAGGAAAAGAACAGAACGGTCAGGGCAAAGAAAATAATCAGTGAAGATCACAGGCAAAGTGTCAGTATGTAGACTGTACCTGAAGAACTGGCAGGGTCAAAATAGCCTAAGAATTATTATGAAAAAACATCTTTAAAACTCTCATTCTTAATAATCTGTAAAAATTTGAGTTTAAAAGACAAAATATAACCTAATAACTACCCAAACAGAAAATATAAAATGAATTTGCTACCTGTGAGGGTCAGTCTGGGTTGTTAACTTGAGTGGCTCTAGGCTCAAATCAGAAACACACTCCTCAGAAAGGGGTGGGTAGTAAGGATATTTCCTGATATGGAAAGATGACCCCCACACCCTACTCCAGACTTGGCCTGAAGGAAAAGCTCTATTGCCTTTGGCTGCCCAATTTTCCACCTTGCTGTCAAGCACATCTGTGGTACTGCTGTCATCACCATCTTCTGTTGATGTTGTAACCTCCCTTCTTTAGTGTTCCTATGTAAACTAAATAATAGCAGCTCTCTAGGCTCCATCCCATCCCCCACCTCCCTTGAGCATCAGATTATGACTGCCAAGACTCCCAGGGTCATGCATGCACTGAGCAGCTACCAGATTCTCAGAATCTCCAGTGTGAGGTAGCCATTGTTGAACTACCTACCTTCATCATGCAAGCTAATCCCCTCCCCCTTAAAATACATCCATTCTATCAGCTCTGCTCCTCTGGACAACCTTGATGAAGAATTGCCACAGATATGGAAGCTGACTGCCCTGAGCATTCCCCACTTTGGTGCATTGACTGCCATGGTGTAGATACATCAAATTTTGGAAGGCAAAGTAGTTATGACCCAACAGAAATATGACAAGTAAGTTCATTTATGAAAGAAGTGAAAATATCACTGTTATTCTTTGACCCCCAGAAAGTAGAGCCCAGATGTGCTCATCTGGTGGTGATTTAAAAAGGGATCCAGGAGCTTAACTTAGTCCACTGAACTTAGTTCAAACAAAACAAAGAGTGTGGGGATCAGGGGATGGGAGGGTGCTGTGGTAAGACCTCACTTCTGAAATCAACTAACCCCAGAAGCCAAACATTATTTTAAACTGTGCTAAAAACTGTGCAAGTCAAAACGTGGTTTCCTTTTAAGTACAAAGTACCAAAATCTAACATAAAATAGGTGCATCTAGCTCCCCAGAAAAAAGTCTCCAGGAGCCCTCAGTCTGAGTCAGGGCTCTGTCCTCCTTCCATATGACCCCTGAGCTCCTCTGTGTAAATGTATCTGTATTGACCCTGTACATTAAATTTGTTGTCTTAGTCAGGGCCACTATCTCTGGGAGGCAACACCCTGACCAAAGCAACTTGGGGAGGAAACTTGTTTGGTCGATACATCTAATTCATAGCCCATGACGGAAGGAAGTCAGAATAGGACCTCAGCCATGGCAGGGACCAGGAGGCAGGAGCTAATGCAGAGGCCATGAAGAAGTGCTGCTTACTGGCTTGCCCCCATGGCTTGCTCAGCCTGCTTTCTTCTAGAACCCAAGACCATCAGCAGCCCAGGGACAGGGACACCATCCATAATGGGCTGGAGCCTCCCCCAATGATCGCTAATTAAGAAAATGCCATAGAGATGGATCTTATGGAAATATTTTCTTAGTGGAGATTCCTTCTTCTCAGATACTCTAGCTTGTGTCAAGTTGAAAAAATATATCTGGCCAGCTCACTTGTTTCATGTTTTGTTTGGCATTTGAAGAATGCAAGTCTCTAAAGAATCAGCTATTTGTGACTCTTCCACAATACAGTGGTGTATATAGTTTGTAATTATAAATGTCTATTTCAATGTGAATAAGAAGAACATGGGTGTTCTTTCAGTACCCCTAGGGGATCTCTCCTAAGAAAATAGCCATAATTCCTGCACAGAACTTGAATGTAGAGGTCCCAGAATAGTCAGGTAACAGCTATTCTGAACATCCTTGAGGACTCCTTCAAGGTTCCTGAAGACTTTACATGGCAAGCCACACAATGGATATCTATATCTATATCTATATCTATATCTATATCTATATCTATATCTATATCTATATCTATAGCTATAGCTATAGCTATAGCTATAGCTATAGCTATAGCTATATCATCTATCTATATAAATATTTATTTATTTCTTTTATGTAAATACAGTCACTATCTTCAGACACAACAGAAGAAGTCACTGGATACCATTACAGATGATTGTGAGCCACCATATGGTTGCTGGGAGTTGAACTCAGGACCTTTGAAAGAGCAATCAGTCACAATGGATATATTACAGCATGAGTGTGGAGGTCTCATCAAACACTGGCATCCTCACCACGACTCTGAGAATTCATCACTGCCATCCCTAGAAAGCAGAGAAGACATAGGTAATGTGACATTTCCAAGTGCACTCATCTTAAGTGAGTGTGTGTTCTTGAACCCCTAATCAGGCACTAGATCAGCTGGATCCTGGTGTGTTAAAGCTCAGAGGTTCCAGGAGCCTCTGTCTGAATAGAGCTTTCCTGGTTTTCTTTAACTGTTAAGACCTGCACTCTCTCTCTCCCTGTTTTAGTCCCAATCCTGTCCCAAGTCAGAAACAATCATACTATGGCACACAGGAATTTAATCTTCTGAGCAGCCCAGCTCAGCATCTCTCCAAGTGAGGTGCCTCACCACTGCCATTCAGTATGCTGTAGGCAGACTTCACATTCACTGTACATTAGGCAGTTTAGTTTACCAGAAGAACGCTGTGTCCCCTTGATAAATGGGGTCCTGGTTGCATTTACATGAGAGGGGGACCGGAGAGCAGGCTTCCTGAGCATGATAAGGGGGCTCAGCAATGCATCACACCCAGTGTCAGCAGGAAGAAGTCGGAACTGATAAATGAGGCTCCAATGGGAAAGGCTCCTGGAGCCTCCGAGCTTTAAAACACCAGACCCAGCTGATCTAGTGCCTGATTAGGGGTTCAAGAACACACACTCATTGAAGATCCTTTCATACAGTCATCCATCTACCAGCAATTGCCTGAGCATCTTGTTTGTGTGAGAGCTTGCCAGATGCTGTAAGGATGGAAAGGAGACAAGACCTTTCCCTTAACCCACCACCAAATAATGACAACAGTAATTATCGTGCACTTAACTATGCTCGCCCATGTTAGCCCCTTTGTATGCATGGTCTCAATGAGTCCTGTCCACTTCTGTGAGGGTAAGGCACTCTTCCCACTTGAAGAATAGCCAACCTAAGACCAATTATCTCAAGGTCATTATAGGTTCAAAGGCCCAAAGTCCTTATGGCTATTTTTTTCTCCAAACCTGCAGACAATTGAGGCTACTGTGGCACAGCATGCATCAGCCGTTCTCCATGCTTTGTTTACTTTCATATTAAAATAGGGCTACGGTAGCCTTCCCATTAGCGTCTCAAAAGTCTATAACTAGCACAAAATGAATTTAAAAATATATAAATTTTACAAGTGTGTTAAATACCCAAACTGAGTTCAGCTCTGTCTAACAGCAGGGGCACTGACATGACTCTGGTGTGTGCAGACACTTAGAATGATAGGTTTGGGCTAGAATAAGATCCACGTTCCCCAAGCTTTACAAACGTCAGCATCCTAACTGCAGGAGCACTATTTACTCCTCCTTGTGGAGATGGGAATTCACTAAAAGCAGTGATCCACCTGTGAGGCTCCCTCAGGTGACTCACAGGATCCCTCGAAGTTCCTCAAACCCTTCCCATGTCAAAGTCTGTGAGCTGGACACTATACTTTTGCCCACACAGACTGATTTTCCTTTCTGTTTTCAGATTTGGAGCCATACAGACTATAGAAAGAAGCTCTGGCAATGAGCTACTCAGGCAAAGTTTAGCGGCAGAGAATTCTGTAGGCATGAAGGCAGAAAGGAGAAAACTCTGTTTCTTCCCTGAATCAATAATATGGCTCTTTTCTCAGCACCAAAAGGAAGGGCTACACATCTGTCCTGTGGCCCCCACCCAGTGCAGCCTATTTCCAGGTTCTCTGATAATATTCTTGCCTAGGGCCTACCACATACAAACCCAGAGCACTATTATTTATTTTTATAGTCTATAATATCCTGATCATATATTCATAAACAACCTATTTAGAAGCCTTTTTTTTAAATGGCCTAATGCTAGGGTGCACTGTGACACCATTCCGAGCAGGAACCATAGTTAATGCATTGTCTCATTACTCCTAAAGCTGGCAGAAGCTGAATAGGTATCAGTGGGTGGTGATTCCTTGATTGGCTATCTCTTTGCCTGTTCATACACTGACCTTATGGCATATCTATTTCAATTTATTATCATACAGCTATATATTTACGAATGGAGTTGTCTTAATTGGGAGAGCTTAATGTTGCTTAACCTATTTGAGGCACATGGATTTCTTAGGAAATCTGATGACAGCCTAACCTAGAAAATTATACAGATGAATGTTTTCATCCACATTTGCATAAATTTCCAGGCAGTTAGGAAGCCACAGGTTAAGAGCTCCTGTGATGAAGCCATTATTTATTAAAGCAAAGAATCCTATCACGGTGTGAATCTTTGCTCCACAATTTTAACACACAGTTATTCCTAAAGGGCTTGCTCTTATAATAGTAATTATCATTAAAATGAGACGGTGCTAGAGTTTGGCCACCAGTGTCTATTGCTGGAACTTTTGTTTCATGACATCTTCCCTCAACCATTTATACATTGTAATTAAGCCCATGAGTTATATAACAGAAAAATAATCACAGGAATACATACAACCCTTGCTTTGTTTCCAGGACTGTTCTAATTTCTTAGCACATAGCAACGCATTTAATGCCCATAGCAACACCACAAGTTCATCTGATTCTCATTCCACAGGTCCTGGAGATTATCCTGGTCCCATCCAGAAGGGGGCAAGGTATCACTTTCTGACTGAGCTATTCAACTCAGGTAGGGCCTTAGGGGTATGACTACTGACAAGCCTCTCATCCTGGCCCCTGCAAAACTTTGTTCTTAGCACTTCTCTGGCTTGGCCACTGGTGGCATGTCTGTTACATGTCTAAATAGCAGTTGAGTTTACAACACCTTTCTTTCTGTGACAAATGCCAAACTATCTACCACTGCATACTAATGATACAATTAAACTAAAATGCTTTGAGACTTCACCCAGACTTTGACCTGAGTTAACCATACCCTCAGTGTTTGTATTCTACATCATCGAATCCTCATCTGCACCACTGTCTTTCTGGTTTAGAGGCTAGGTGGTAGAGGAAGCTTATTCTTCAAAGTTCAGAGTCTGGTTCTGTGAACATGTCTATGATGGTTAATCTTGACTGTCAGTGTCATCAGACTTAGATGTACCTAGATTAATGAAGTACACTGTGGGAAGATTAGCAGAGAACTAATGGAAGAAGACTTACCCAGTCTGAATGTAGACAACCCCATCCATTCACTGGTGGCTGGATAGAATATAGGCTTAAAAGAGTGAGCTTCCCTCTAGCACAGGTATTCATACACAGCATTCATATTCATATTCTGTGCCTCTCTCTCTCTCTCTCTCTCTCTCTCTCTCTCTCTCTCTCTCTTAAGTAGCCTCTCCCACCATCATACACATCAATTTGGTCCTTCAGGCCTTCTACACATGATGAAATGAAGCCTCTAAAACTTTGGGCCACAATAAATCTTTCCNAGCTTCCCTCTAGCACAGGTATTCATACACAGCATTCACATTCTTATTCTGTGCCTCTCTCTCTCTCTCTCTCTCTCTCTCTCTCTCTCTCTCTCTCTCTCTCTCTCTCTCCCACCATCATACACATCAATTTGGTCCTTCAGGCCTTCTACACATGATGAAATGAAGCCTCTAAAACTTTGGGCCACAATAAATCTTTCCTCTCTTAAGTTGTTTCTTAAAAGTATTTGATTGCAATGATGACAAAACTAACTTAATGTCTGTAGACTTAGATTTTTCAAAACCTCCTTTAAAAGGGATTCTTAAATACTTTAACCTTCATTCTAGCCCATCACCCAACAGAGGTAGGGCAAAAGAGGATGTGGACCTGTTTAGAAATAGTTCTTTGGGGCAATTATAATCTCCATGGTTAGGATAGCAGTAGTTTAGTTAACACAAATCAGCAATTACAGTTTGATCTAGAAGGAACGTCGAGGCTCTGTCAATTGGCCTGAGTCCACAGAAGTGGTAAGAAACCACTACAATACCACCAGAAGTTCTTTGGTGCATTTTGGTGCATTAGGAAGTCATGACAAATGATGATCAGCAAACAAAGAGGACAAGGTGACCCAGTTCCACAGTGTCCTTAGTTAAGACCAGTGTCAGCAAAGCCCAATGAAGACCAGCAAAGAGTAGCAAGGCGAACCAATACCATACAGCGTCATCTCTTGTCTGACGGATTATATTTATACTCTCTCCAAACATCACATATTGTCTCAAGCACACACTCTAGCAAAACATCACATGCTCTTTTCCATGACAGCTTCCAGAAAAACACCACACATCTGTTCTTAGCAAAACACCCATCCAGAAAAAATCACATGACTCAACTGAGTCTTCAAAGAAACCAGAAATTTCCACTTCAAATGTCCTTATAGACCCTGGTTGCTACTTCCAAAACCACCTCCTGTCTTCCCCATCTGAGAGCCAGGACTCTTCACACTGCTTCCACTCACACTGCCCACTCCAAGACAGATGCAAACAAGGGCAGATATGGCTTCCAGGCTTCCTCCCTCTCCCCTCTGGCACCTTAGTTTTGTGTAGTGCTAGGTTTGGATTCACACAGGTTCATTAATGGTCTAAATATCCTAAGCACCTAGACTGCAGATGTGCACTACTGGCTATGTTTTTTCAATTTTGTTGGATGAAACAATCATAGGAATGTTTGATCTGTCTACAACTATGGTGCCCTAGCTTCTTGACTATCTCTACCAGTCTCTCTTTTCCCACTTTAGGTATTTCTGTGGTCATACATCATCATCATCAACCAATGGGGAAAGCCCATATGTTTTTTCCAATTATTTAGTATCAATGATTTCCTTTTGCCTTCTCTCCTTTCATTCAATCCTTTTACCCCAAGAGAACCTCCAGCACCCTGGTCCCCTTTTATCTGTTCTCTCTCTCTCTCTCTCTCTCTCTCTCTCTCTCTCTCTCTCTCTCTCTCTCTCTTGCTCTCAATGTCATCTTTTGTTAGTTTCATACAGGATTGAAAAACCTTTCCCTAGAATCTTTCTTCTCACCCCCTGTTCTCCCACCTTTCCTCTCTGCAGTCAGGAAACAAAGCCTAGGGGGACCCTGAGCTGGGGCCCATGTACAAGAGCCTGGAGACCTGAAAGCTGAAAGCAATGGCTGTGTTTGATACGCACAATGAACTCAATCTCATGGGTCCTCCTGACCACCAGGCACCCCAGGTCACATGTGCCCATTTCACACCTTCCTCTCTCCTCTCAGTCCTACCTCCTCACTTCTGCCTCTCAGTTGGTTATGTTGCTTGTCCCACTTTGCAGAAAGAAAGCAGATGAAATCAAAGACCTGACATCTCTACCTCCAGGTCTTCTACCTCACTGGGAGCTACCTTCCCTTCTTGCTCGTAAGGCCACATTAATGCCTTGATTGGGACTGTGGGTATATCCCTTTTGTTCCCTCACAGACTTTTCTCCTATACGACTGATTATGTTACCTAGAACCATGCCTCAAATTTGATCTGAGCTAAGGCATACATTAGAATGTGAGATTATCAAAGGCCACGGTTCTTTCTCACTTCAGCCACTATATCTCACTAACTCTGAAAGTAGGTTTTGTGTACAGAGGCCAGTAATTGCTTCCAAATGCTGTGCACAGGTAGTCACTTTGTGGCTTGAATGATATAAGTATTTGGTTTTTTTTTTGTACTTTGTCTTTTTGTTTGTTTTTTGTTTTGTTGTATGTTTTTGTTGTTGTTGTTTGGGGGGGTTATTTCCTTAGAGTTCTGGAAGCTAGAAATCAAAGATCAAGACCTTTCTTGCTGTGTTCTGAATGGATCATACCTTGCTGCATGTGGGAGATAAAGGGGGGGGGGAGGGAGAGAAAAAAGGGAGAAGGGGGTAGGAAGAGAGAATGAGGGAGGGGTAGAGGGGAAGTTTTTGTTTTGTTTTGTTTTTGTTTCTGTTTTGTTTTTGTTTTTGTTTTTCCGAGGCAGGGTTTCTCTGTGTAGTCCTGGCTATCCTGAAACTCACTCTGTAGACCAGGCTGGCCTCGAACTTAGTGATCCACTTGCCTCTGCCTACCAAGTGCTAGGATTAAAGGTGTGCACCACCACTGCCCGGCAAGGGGGTGTCATTTTATCCTATAAGGTCATTAAGCCTATCAAATTAGGACTCTCCCCATATAGGGTTAATTAATTAAGCCATTAACTATTTCATAAAAGCCCTGCCTCAAAATAAAATTGTTCCTGAGATTAAGCGTTCTGGTTTGTTTGGGGTTCATATGACCTTCCAAAATTGACCTGGAAATGCATTTAACAGAGTTAAGAGATCAGGACTTCAGGAAGGGCTGAGCTACGAACACAGTCTTCGAAGATGGCATGGGGGCTTTGGATAGGCCTGGAGGGAAGTAGGCAGAGCCTTTCATGTGTATGCCCTTCATTCATGAGAGGACACAGCATCCAGTATCACCCGAGGAAGCAGCAATAAGGTGCCATTTTAGGAGCAAAGGGATCAGCTCTGGCCAGCCATCAAATATACCAGCACCTTGACAATGGACTCTCCAAATGCAAACATGTGAGCTCCAAGTGCAAACATGTGAGCAGTAGTGAATTCTTGTTGTTTGCAACGCTACAGAGACTCAAGTGCTTTGTTATAGTAGCACAAGCAGGACAACACACAAATGAATTAACTGAGTTTCCAAAGCTCCATGACAAAGCCAGCCAATTGTGACTCTGCACTCTGCAGACCCGGAGACTGCAGTTGTCTCCACTAAAATTGTTTTTAAAAATATGTAAAGGCTGAAAAGGGGAAAGAGGAACAGAAAGAAGAGGAAGAATCTATGCTCCTGGATGTATGCCCAGAGTTTCTCCTCCCTCCCTCAGACAGACATTCTTCCCACGTGACCTCCCTGGCACGCCCTCTCCCTGCATCATTAATACCAGGTTTCCAGCCCATTAGGGGAGCTAATACGACACTTAGAAAGCGCTCTGGAGGTTTGTGCAGTGGAATTTTCTAAGGATCCATCTCTTGGGAGGAAAGACATTCTTTATTATCTAATAAAATAGTTATATTGTGCATCAGGAGTCCATGATTCAGCTAGCATGATTCCATTAGCGGTTACAGCCAACCTGTGCTACTCTTCTATAGTGTACCAAATGATTTTACCCTCACATACATCCGCCGCATTTTTGCTGCCTTTAAAGCTAAGCAGGCCACCCAGGCTTGCCTCCTCAGAAATGCCAAGCCCACAGAGCTGATAGATTCACACTGTTAAGGATGTGCTGACAAGCTAGTAGCAGAGATGCACCTCCCACTGCAGAATGTGTGAGAACTTTGGTGGCCTGAAGAAACTCCATTGCAAGTACGTGTAGGCTTCCTAAGGAACATGCAAGGCAAGCTAGCTGGAGAAGGAACCAGAGAATAGCTTCACCTTGCTCCTTTTTGGATCTCATAATCAAGTCCCACCCCCATGATTGGCACTTCCTGACTCCTCCTCTTACTCAAGGCTTGGTAAGACTGGTTTTCTCAACAGGTAAAGTACAAGCTGGCCAGAGTCTTCTCTGGCCTTATCATGGAGGCTGGACCTCAGAAGACAGGATGTCTGCACAGCTGGACTGTTCTTTATATGGACATTTCCACTCAAGCTACCAAACAGTGGAAGTGTCCTAGCCACTCGTGCTTCCTTTCCCGGACTCCATGACAAGTTTTCTTGTTTTCCTCTCTATTCACACAGATGTGAAGGGTGAAAGGGGCTGAGGACTGGAGCCAGGAGTGGGGAATCTCGATCACAGACCCTCAGGAGTCTTACTCCTTGGACTTTAATGCCAAGCTTAAATTGATCTTAAAGTCCTCATGCTCTTAGGAACCCCCACCCAGAGCAGAAGAAGTGATATTGCAACCAGTTTCACTGGCAGGGTTCCAGTGAAGGTTCCCAGAGAAGCAGACAACAGACACTGGAGAACATTGACAGAGAGAGAGAGAGAGAGAGAGAGAGAGAGAGAGAGAGAGAGAGAGAGAGAAAGGTCCAATTGCTTGTGAAAGAAGTCTCTACCCCAGATGAGATGGATGGATGGTGAAGGTTTCCATGACAAGTAGGATGGCCATTCATGGTCATTGTTCATCTATGTTCCTATCTTGCTCCCATGAAAACTACCCCAAAAGAAGTACCTAAAAGAATGAAAGGATAGTTTGGTTCACAGTTTGAGGATGTAATTCATCATGGTGGGGAAGATCTGACAGAAGAACATGAAGCAAATGTTCATATTGTGACCAGTCAGGAAATAGAGATTAGACAGGAAGAGGGGCCAGTCTATCAAACTTCAAGGCCAATCCCAAGCAATTTATTTCTTCTAGCATGATTCTACCTCCTAAAAGTTCTACAACACTCCAAATACAGTGCCACCAATTGAAGTGTTCAAGCATCAGTCCTCTGGGGACATTTTACATCCAAGCCACAACATCGTTCAACAGATGGTACACTCACTGTGCGTCGGGTACCATAAAGAGAAATGGTACAACTATTACATCCTATCTCTATAGACACATGTGTTTCAGATGCAGAAGCTTGCATGGAATTGGCATGCAATGGCTCTTCAAAGGCAAGAACTCTTAAACACACAAGTTCAAGCATGCAATAGTTGAGTCTTATTTTGAAATTCATCACTCTCCTGTCACAACACAAACGTATCAAGTAGTTTAGAGTAGAAGATACAGCTTCCAGAACTAGCTTCAAAAATCCTGTTTGTTGAGAGCCTCTAGGCCTGTGATCCAGAAAAAGCAAACACAAAGTACGAAAGATGCCAGTCAATGAGGGGCATGGCAGCCACAGGCAACAGACACGGGCAGCAGGAGAGCATGTGGCAGCTTCAGTAAGGACACATATAGGAGAGTATCCTCAGTGAAGAAATGTATGCAAAGTGCGCATTCCAGGGACAGTGAGCTAGCCATAAGGAGCCTTAAGCTCAGCCACATTGATGGAAACTCCTAAGGCAGGCGAGGGTACCAGAAGAAAGCAATGGGGAGAGGATGCCTGGAGCCTTGTTGGCAAGCCATGGAACCTGGGCCCAGTTGTGAAGATAGGCAGGAAGACAGGCTACAATTGTCCTAAGTCTTTTCAGAGGCAATGCATAAATTACAGCTCCTTAGAGCACAACAACTCATGTTCACCCACTAGCACTTCTCCCATGCCTTTCTCGATTATGAATAGTCTCCTATACTTTGTTCCTACCTACCTATTTCTAGGTCATACACAATTGCATCATTCACTTTGTTGTGAAAATGAATCCCATTGCTCAACCTGAGAGTCCTGCATAAACCAATTCCATCGTTTTGCAAAGCCCCGCATCCCTGTCTGATGATTTGGTTGGTGAGATAGGAATGATCTTACAGGTTTAATGTCAATGTAGCAGAAGTGCTTCCTCCGAACATCTGGGACATCTGATGCAATCCACCATGATGCTACTGAAGTCCTACTCCATAGGTGGACAGGAGAGAAGTGTTCCTAAGAGGACAATCAGAAGGCATGGCCCTGAGATAGGAACCCAGGAAGAGGGTCATTCATGAAGCCTTAGCTGGGAAATTTGGAAGTGACTATCATCTGGAAACCAAAGTAAAGTCCCATGAGCCACTGGGGTCAGCATCCTCCCATGGAGGCGCTCTATGCTTCCCCAGAGTTTATAGGATCGTCCTTCACAGACCTATGGGATACACAATCAGGACTGCTGCCACATGTTCTGATTTCCCAACACCTGGCACAGTGGTATGTTAATAAACTGGCTTGGGGGAGCAACAAAGGGCAGAGACCTCAATTTGTAATGTTTGTTGATTTCCCTGGTGTAAAAATGACCAATTTCAAGCTCAGCAATTCGGTTCTTTTTTTTGTTTAAAAAAAAAAAAAATGAATGTCAGAATATTTAACAATTGTTCCTGGAAGCTGGCAGGATCTGCTCCCACAGAATATGGAGGAGGCAGCCAGCCGTCAGAAGGATGGCTTTGGCTTCTTAGAGCCTCTCCAGGAAATTACTACAAGCAGATTACCAGCCATTTTCTGTAATAAGCATTCACACTTCAGTTTGGTTAAATGAAAATCAGCTGCAAAGGGATTTCTATGGTGTGTTTTTCCTCATGCTCCCTGTCTCGAATGGCATGTTTGCAAAGCATAAAGACACTTTCAAATTCGCTCTCTCACAGTGTGGACAGACAGGATTTGCCCAGAACACTAAAGGGCAGACCTGCCTGTCTGTCTTTCCTACCACTAGGATGGTCGCTTCCTCGGGCAGGCAGCATTCCACATGTGCACGTCCCTGAGCATTTCCACTGAAATATGCACATCCACAAGATGCCAGAGGTAAGGCTTCACTCAGTGGACACACTCAGTTCATAAAGCACAGTAGGGCTGCCTGCAATGACACCAGCGGCTCGCAGAGCTTTCCCAGTGAAGAAGCACTCCCATGGATTAGAAGGTTCTTTATTACTGAAGGATTACAAGTGCATAAGCTATTCTTAGAAATTTGGGGGAAAAGTAATTATTTGGAGTGAAATGGAAAACAGGTTTAATATTAGTGCCTTTTGTCTGGATCTTCGCTTCATCTGTGATTTCAAAAGGAAAAGCAGCTCTGAAAATATTTTGTTCCTGAAATAATCTAGAAGACAAGAATTTTTCTTTCTTTCTTTCTTTCTTTCTTTCTTTCTTTCTTTCTTTCTTTCTTTCTTTCTTTCTTTCCTTCCTTCCTTCCTTCCTTCCTTCCTTCCCTCCTTCCTTTCTTTTTGCTCCTCTCTCAAAAAACATCAATAAAAACCATTTCCATCAAGAATGAACCTAGCTCTTCTTTTTGATGCAGGGGCTGAATGGCCATTTTAAACTGAAGATACTAGCATTCGTGGAATGGGAAAAGTCCTTTTAATATGTTCACAGGGACTTTCAGCTGGGTCACAGGAGTGAAGCTTGGTATCTGCACTTGGTCTGTTCTTCTACAGTGTATGAAGGTTAGAGCACTTGTCTCAGCATTAGTGCACAGCACTCTCCATGTGGTTTTGCTTAGTTCTCTCTACTCTGGATCCCTCAGCTTCCTCATGTGTAGAACGAGTGTTCCTTGCTCTGACACTTTAAGTGTGAGATGAGACAGTGAATGAGAGCCTGGGGAACAGAAGCCTCCAGGTAAAGCATGACAACTCAATTAGTCAGTTCTGACTGACACTCTCTAGCTAGTCCAAGCACACACACCTCTTTTCCATGAGACTCTGTCTGCATGAAGTGACGCACCTCATTTTTCTCCTCTTGTGGGTCATGGGAACATGTGACAGAGAGGAGAGGAGAGCAAGAATCCATGGCTGATGTGCTGTTGAATCGGGAGAACACGGGGCCATGAGGAGCAGGAGCTGGGCCTCTAAGAAGGACCATCTTGTGGAGGGCTGCATCCTCTGAGAAAATGATACACCAGGCCAAGGGCTTCATCGGGGATCTGCTGTCGGAAGTACTCCATCTTGAATGGTCTCCCCAGGACCCTTGCCCTGGGGGCTCCCTTTCCCACTGCAGTCCTAACCTCTCTGACTTGGATGACAAAGACAAGGAGGGATTAGAGCTCCTCTGCACGGATAAAGGAGATGGACAGTGACTCAACACCTCATGGGGAAAGGGCAGCACAAGAATGGACAGGTGGGGCAGGAAATGGGGCTGCAATTATACAGGCAGGAGGAAACTTCAAAGCATAAAAGGAAGTCACCTAGGGCCTCAGGGACACAGGTGACTTTCTCTATCTCAGAGAGTTATCGCTGTCCCTCCTCTGAATAAAAACCACTTCAAAAAGACAAACCCACACCGTGGGAAGCAAGGTGTGATTCCAGCTAAGCCCAGAGCATCTCTCTCTCCCTGCAAAATTCAAGAAAGGGTTGTCTCAGTCAGGGTTTCTATAGCTGTGATGAATCACCATGACCAAAAAGCAAGTTTGGGAGGGAAGTGTTTATTTTACCTTATACTTCCAGATCACAGTCCATCTTGGAGGAAGTCAGGACAGGAACTCAAGCAGCACTGAATCCTGTAGGCAGGAGCTGATGCAGTGGCTATGGAGGGATGCTGCTTACTGGCTTCTTTCACCTGGCCTGCTCAGCCTGCTTTCTTGTAGAACTCAGGACTACCAACCTAAGGATGCCACCACCCATCATGAGCTGGGCCTTCCCCCATTGATCACTAATTACAGTTGGATCTCATGGAGGCATTTTCTCAACTGAGGCTCCATTCCTCCATGATGACTCTAACTTGTGTCATGTAGACACACAAAACCACCCAGTAGAAGGGATCAAAGAGCCCCAAATCCCTTTTGGAGCACAGCAAACAATAAATACTAGAATAGGAAATTGGACAGTGGCTTTGAAAAGCAACTACCCACACATCCTCCCTTTTCCCCCCCTTTTGCCTCTTTCCCCCCCCCCCCAGGAATCAATTGCAAGTCTAAGGCTATGAACTAAGGTTATGAAGGAAACAGAAAAAAAAGTCAGTATTTCAAATTTCCAGATGTTTAGCATCTAGCTAGATCGCTTCCAGAGGAGATGCAGCAGAGAGCAACCATGATTGGGAGTTAGAACGTTAAGACCTCACTCCCAGCATGGCCAATAAGGTCTTGAGAAGTCTGGGATTTCCTTAATCTGGACCGAGAATTACTATAATAATGATCCAAATACTTTCAGCAACCTATACTCCCCAAGGGAATCTTTTTTTTTTTAAATCTTGTAGTATTTTGGTTTTTCTCTACGAATATAGAAAAATGAAAAAGATTTTGAATGAGAAGCAAAAATACCAAGTCTTGACCTCAGAATTAAAGCTCCATCCCCACTGCAGAAGCACTGACATGAATTTCTTAACCCAATAACCTGATGTGCCATGGTGCTTAATGTTTATATTTTCCAATTAAGTCAATAAGCCTAAGAAAGCCTTGACCTACCCAAACAAACTAGAGCCTCAAAGTTTAAAAATTGAGAATTTCAACATAACTCCCGAAAATCCATTCATCTATCTATCTATCTATCTATCTATCTATCTATCTATCTATCTATCTAAGAGAGGGGGTTGCATGTAGCCAACGATTGCCTCAAACTTTAGACTTCTGATCCTCTATGATTAAAGGCCATGCCCAGTTTTCTACAGTGATGGACATCCAACCCAGGACTTCATGTAAGCTAAGGGTCTTAATTACTGTTGTATTACTATGAAGAGACCTCATGATCTAGGCAACTCTTATAAAGAAAATATTTAATTGGGGGCTTGCTTACAATTTTAGAGAGGTGAGCAGACACATCTGGTGCCCAGACAATAGCTGAGATTTACATCATAATCCAGAGAGGGAAAGGGGAGGGGAGAGCTCTTTACATCTTGATCCATAAAGAGAGCTTTACAATCTGATCCAAGACAGAGACAGACACAAACACAGAGAGAAAAGGGAGAGACAAAGAGACAGAAGGTGGCTGGGTGTGGGCTTTTGAAACAGGAAAGCCCCAGTGACACATCTTCTCCACAACAGCCACAATTACTCTAAGATGGCCCCACTTCCTAATCCTTCTCAATCAGTTGCACTGCCTGGTGACTAAGTGTTCGAATAGATGAGCCAATGAGAACCGTTTTCACTCAAAGGACCACACAACGAAAGCACTTTACCTACTAAACTACAATCCCAGTGCCATGACTCTGAATATTATGGTAGAAATGTTGCCTCTTTATGGATTCTAGAGTGCATAAAGACTGACTAGAAATTGCCAGGCCTTTAAAGTAAAGAAATATTTGATCATATCCTGGAATAGGGCTGATGAGATGACTCAGTAGGAAAAAGCTGATGCCACTAAACCTGACAACTGTGTTTGATTCCTGGTACCCATATGGCGGAAGGAGAAAAACAGACTCTTATAAATTTTCCTCTGACTTCCACCATGCTCACTCTCCCCCCCCCTCACACACACACATACACACATACACACACAGAAATGTCATTTAAAATTTAAGAACTGATATAAAGTGAACAGAAATAACTTTCAAAACCATGAACCTGGGAAACTGCTGAGGACTCTCACATCATCTCTGGGGAGAATGAGTGATCAGTGGTTTAACTTGGAATGAACACAAGCGAACCTTAACACACATTCCTTTCTCCTCACTACTGGAGAAAACATGCCCACAGAGAAGCAAGACTTCCATTTGGTCACCAGGCTGTCACCTGCAAAGCTGAACCAGGAGCTCAGTTTCCCTGGAAGATCATACAGAGGTCCATCCTTTAACCCTGGCCACAGGCTCATCCTTTGGTCTCACCGATGTGCTGACTTAGAGTTCTTCTGTTGGGAACAGTGTGTTTCTTCTGTAACCCAGGTACCTTCTCCAGTTTCTTAAACATTTTCCTCCTACAGCTCTGGACAGTGTCCAAGGCTTTAACGGCATAGAGACTATGGGAATTCCCTAAAGTCAAAAGAGCCTTGCAAAGACCAGAGGACTTTTTTTTTTTTTTTTTCATAGCATTCTCAGGCTTCACCCCTCCCCCACATTGGCATTCAGAGCCACCATCAGGAAAGGAGATTCTGGGACTTCCTTTTACACAGTGTCCTCTAGACAGACAAAAGCACTTTCCCTGGTCACAGCAGATCAAGGACTCTGAGCATTGTCTAACAAAAGGCTTCACACACACACACACACACACACACACACACACACACACACACACACACCTTCCTCCCAGCAAGCTATGGAAACCCTGAAAACAGACTGTGAAGAGTCGCCTGACAGGGCCAGGAGGTTGTTCTGGTGCTCCACAGCAACAGTTAGATTTCTGGAGAGCAGAGAGCTCCACCCGAGGGTAATAGCTTCAGAGCAGGAGAAGAGCAATGGTTGAGATGATGAGAGCAAGACGTCATTGCCATGTCCAATATGCCCTGACTAATGAAAAACTCAACGCTAATAGTGTCCCTAAGCCACAACCCTCAAGGTTGCTAGGCATCGACCATTTGAGCTGCACATGTATTGGTCTCTGTGTCTAAACACGAGCTCTACGATAGCACAGGCACTGGTCTCAAACAAGATCCTTGACCCTTCAGGCTCATATTCCCCACATCTTTACAACAGGATCATGGTACCCAACCTGAGAGCTACTCCCAAGTTGAGAGGGAAAGGGAAAGCTCCCAGTGCCTGGCACTCAGCAAGCTGCAGCAGAGCCTGAGCTCTTCCATGGCAGAAGAAGAAGGAAGCTGTTCTGCCTTTCCCCTCCGGCTGCCTTTTTGAGATTCAACTTCTACAGTGGCTATGTATAAAGAAGAACTATCTTGGTTGCATTTAGATGCATGCTTCTTACCAAAAGAAATGGACATGTTAGCTACAGGGAGAGAACTAGATAGATAGGAAAGGAAAAGGACATCAAAAGAAGGCTGAAGTAGGGATGTAGACTCAACCCCACTCCCAGCCCTAGATTGCTAAGCAGCTTTCGCTCTCTGGCTAGGGTAGGTAACATGGAGACTTATTTTTAAGTACATAGACTCACATTGCATAGTACTAAAGGCTGAGATCCCAGACTCCAAAGAGCATGCATATTTGATGGCAAGCGCTCCAATTTCCCCACACAAGTTCCCACTGAATGTTGGAAATGGCCGGTGTCAGCTTCTGGGTTGGATGATAAGGTAGTTCTGCCTACATCTGCATAACTATTAGAAGAGTAAACATTAAAATTTCAGAAGAAGATGTTGCTTGAGAACATAATTACTATATTTTCTGTGAACAGACGAGGGGTGTGTTTCATCTGGAACACAACCAGCCATCTTCCTTGCAGGGGCTCTGTTGTCCAGCCTTCCCTGTTCTAGCAAAGACATGGCAATAGCAGAAACTGCCCAGCCTGACCTCATGTGTTGTCCACTTGCTGCCTCAGAGAAGTCTTGGCTTTACAGAAACTCCATTTTGTCGGCTACCAAACAGCGAAATGGATCCCTAAGCCCTTGTAGTCTTGTGAAAACTGAAAACAAAATAACTTAATTACTCTCCAGACAAAATGATGAGTCCGTTTCTTTTGGAGCAACAGAGTGAGTGGCCTGCATAAAGGATGCACCATGCATCCTACTATTGAGCTACATGTACGGAGCTGAGAAGCCAAACCCTATCTTACATAAGGACTCTGCTGACTCCATAGGAACAAGGCATCATTAGTAAGTGAGAGAAGCAGGATTCTTCCTTCTGCTAGCACTGTGAAGTTATGGCTGTATTCAGAAGATTCCTGCCACCCCTGAGAAATTAATATACAGATGTAGGAGCCAGAAGATCCTATGCTGAAATGATCATGTAAGTTCAAGTTCAGTTAGGTATAACATGGCAAGAATCCATGCCCTGAGAAGCCACCCTATTAAGACTTTGTCTAGGAGCTGTTTATGGGCATCACAGAGTAGCTGGGACACCAGGCTCTGCTCTTGTAGTGAGGAAAGCTTAAGAACACGGAGAGAGGAGAGTAGACGCAGGCAGAGAGATGCCTTGCATTGGAACAGGGGAAGGGAGAATGTGAGAGGTGGACAGAGCCCCAAGGATCCCAAGGAATCCAAGTGACAGGCTATCCTTGGTGGAGAAATCAGGTGGACTAGGGAAGGGCAAATGGACTTGTCAAGAAGATACCATGACAATAGACCAGGCTGCTGGGGAAGCCTCCTGGGGTTCCCTGCACAGAATCTGACCAGACAGAACCTTAGGATTATTCTTAACTCATGTTTTGGGTCCATCTCAACATTCAGCCAAAGAACTCCCATAGCTCTTGTGACCCTTTTACAAAGAAGCTTTTAAAATCAGTTCCCCAAAGTTGTGAGAGTGTGAGACAGACAAGTTGACATGTCATTTACTGAGGAATCACCGATAAGGTAAGTTTTCACTCCTGCTGCCTAACGCTAGTGCTGAAGAAATGGCTTGTAACACTTGAAGAAGCAGACGTGGAGCACAGATGCAATTACAGTTTTGTTAGCTACTATAAGATAAAATTAACACGCTTTCATGATTTTAATTATGGTTTTCATAACAGAATTCTAAAGACTTATCAACAAATTTTGCTAACTTCTTTTCATGAAGATTTATTTTGTAAGTGGACTTCTGTATAAATTATGCTCAAAGGATTGGAATCCATACATTGCCTAGCCTGGAACAATGGTTCAAGGAGCCATAACCTACCCTGTTGCCACCTTTCATGACATCCTTGAAAGATGTCTTCTTGAACTCTACCAAGCTGGACCATCTAGAATTCTGGGCAGAAATGGGCATTGTGATCCACAGGTGACATATGTCCCTAGAGTATTAGGAGGAACACAGGAGGCTGGGAGAACAAAGACCTCACCCATAGTCCTAACTCTACTCTGTTTGGGATCAGAAAGATCATGTCTGAGAGGATTGAGCAGTATATATCTCAACTCCAAGGTCAGAAAAAAGACTCAGATACAAGGCTGGACTTACTAGTCAGTAAGAAAACACCCTGTTCAATCTAGGGTGCCACTTCCTCAGAGAATTTCCTGTGGCAATTTCTTAAAATTGCTCATGGGGAAAGCAAATGTTAAGAAAGACACAGGCTACTTAGGATAGCCTTTCTTCAGGTCAAAGCTGGACTGTCATCACCAGCTACTCAGAGAGCCTGTGTACCTGGGAAGTGCATTGTTTTAGAGTGCTGGCTACAGAAGAATAGTGATGGAGCTATACACATCCCAGTGCCTGCTGTGTGCATGGGTACTTGGAAACAAAGGGCTGGCCACCATCAGTCTATACCACAGATGTTACAACCTCCATCACACCAGGTGCTGCAGACCAACAAAGAAATGATTCCCACACAGAAATAGGGGATTCAGGATCCACCATGCCTTAGGTACCTGAGCCTCACTTCTGTTCAAAAGAGGTCCCGTGTACTGCCCACTAACTTACTATTCTTTGGTATCCCACTCTCAGAGGCCTCTCTCTAGATATACGAGCTAACAGAGAACTAGGAAAGGCAGTCCCCGAACACCGGGCAAGCAAGTGTTTCAGATTTTAGCCTTTGGGTGTAAGAGAGCACTGTCCTACCCACCTTCCAAACCTGAACAGATCTGGGAACAAACGGGATGCACAGTAAATACATAACTAATGAATAACTTGAGGGAGGTCTCCCAGTGTAGCTACTTGGGGCCTAGGGGTGAGCAGCCAAACACTTTGTAAGGATTCGAGAGGATACAAAGTTAAGCAGCTGGGTCCATGCAGCTATTGCTGCAGGAGGGTCTGCAGCCCAGCAGAGGGGATTACAGGTTATCTGACCACTGTAAGAACCACAGTGAAACAACCAAGATGCATGTCTTCTCATGGTCTTTCAATGACTGGGGCAGGAGTTTAGGTACAGCATGGGATATGATGTCACTATTCCAGACACTGTTTGCCCCTGGTAAAGGAGCCTGGATGAAGGCCCTGAAGTCCCACTAGTGGCTTCCCTAAGCATAGTAATTGTCTGGCATGTTGTACATTGTCAGGAACTTTAGTAATAGAAGTAAGAATGTACTATCTAAAGATGTTACATCTTCAGAGGACTCCTGGACAGACACAAACCTCTGGACAGACTTGGTTCTGACATTCATTCTTTCTTACTTTCTACTTGTGACTATTAATTGAAATGTAGAAACATCACAAGACTTGAGCAGAACACGTCTTTCCAAGCTATTTGGACTCCTACATAGAGATTAAATTTCTTCTGTACTATCACTAGGAATAAAGATTATATCCCTCCCCCTTTTGGCGCTCAGCAACAGTGTCTCCCTATCTCATTTGGTTTAGGGATTTTCCTCCTTTGAAAAGAGCTACTCGTTTTGGGGGAACCCTATAGAGACTTGGCATGAGCTGGTGCAGGGATGCTTGGCCCAACTATAAACCAGCCTCAAGCTCTCCATCATCGCATTGGTCCATGAAGCTGGGGCCTAGAATGCAAGAAAGGGAGGATTCCCTCGGGCTGAGTGGGCATCAGAGACGTTTGTTTGGAACAAAAAAATCGCAGCTTCTGGTATGGTCAGCTCTTGATTGAAGTGAACAGTGACACTCTCCCTCTGAAGTGTGGGTAGCACATACCGGGACTTCTCTCCTTCCTTATGCTGGGCTTCAGAACAGGGTGGGGAGCTGTCTTTAAGAGATTTCAGGTCACCCTTGGGAAAGTGCCATTTGACCCCTTATCATGATGAAGTTCACCAGGGAAAGAGGCATTCTCCCTAACCACATGGCAGTGGATTGCACAAGTTGACAACAGTTGTTTAAAACTGTACAGTTCCTACCGTGCTGGCTAAATTCACCAGCATTTAATGTGAGCAGGTATTCCCTTGTTCTCTGATAAGAACAAGGGAAGATAAAGTTCTAATCAGCCTGTGAACTTCCTCCACCTTCTCCATCAATCACGCTCCACTCTAAGAGATCGAATGGCACACTGTTTCAATTACTCTTGGGTGCTAGTCTCTATCTTTGTGCAACCCTTACACCATGTATCCTCTCTTCGTGTGCTTATCAACTTCCTCCAACTAGTCCAGAGACACCTTAGCCTTTGAGAAACTCACTGGGGGTTGGGTATACCATATACGCCCTGTAAATGCTTGGCACATTAGGTATAATCACCAAAGATTCCATGAGAAACAAAAAAATTACATATTAAATATCAGCCTATGAAATCTACTTAAAAAAATCACTGTTAATCTATATGTACAACTGAGCATGCAAAATATTTTAAACAAACTTCAAGCACTGTGACTAGATTCTGAGAGCTCAGCTAGAATGCTGTCATCACGTGGACACTAAGATCCATGAATGAGTATCTCACATAGTCAAGCATCCGATGGAAAGATTCATGTGCAGTCTCCAAAGGAAGCCTCGGGAAGTCTTTGATGGCAGTATTAGAGGCACTGTAGTGAATGAGGGAGGCTGAGAGAAAATTGTGGACAGCAGCTACCCTGCTCCTCAGGAAGTCTGCTGTGAGGTGTTGAGGCCTCTTCTCCCCTCACCCCAGGACAGTTCTGCATCATCCATTCTATTCTGCAGCAGAAATGTGAAAGTGGTCTCATCAGCATACTATAACAAATCCCCGAGATCATGATCTAATGGAGGGAAAGTCTTGATTGGGCTCCCTATTTTGGAAGCTCTGGTGTGTGACAGGCCACACCTATTGTTTTGAGGCTTCTTGGTGGGAGCTGTGGAAGCGCCTCATTGTGGGAGCACCGAGAAGAAGTAAATAGCTTATCCTGTAGTGGAGTTCATGGGAAGAGAGGGAGAAGAAAAAGGACAGAGCCTGGGCTCCACCACCCATAGCCCCAGTCACTGGAAAACCTCTCTGTAGAGTTCCTCTCTTAAAGGTTCACCTTGTCTGGAAAACACCACAGACTGATGATTAAGTCTTTAACACTGGACACTTGAACAACACCTATCCTGAAGGCAGTACAAGAAAAAGCAATCCTTGGGTTACTCTCCACTATAGTCTCTCTAGTTTCTGGAACCCCACATTCTAAGCAACTACAAGTGTTTCCTCAGACAGTCTGGGCATCGCCAAGCAGACCAGAAGAGGCCAGTCTTTTTTTTTTTTTTTTTTTAATAAAGTCTTTTTTTTAGATTTATTTATTTATTATATGTAAGTACACTATAGCTATCTTCAGACACTCCAGAAGAGGGCATCAGATCTTGTTACGGATGGTTATGAGACACCATGTGGTTGCTGGGATTTGAACTCCGTACCTTCGGAAGAGCAGTCGGGTGCTCTTACCCACTGAGCCATCTCACCAGCCCAGAAGAGGCCAGTCTTAAAGAGGATATTAAAGCAAGAAAGCTGACTGCCATCTTTTATTGAGCAAGTGGTTGTTCTTCTGCAGGTGAGGAACTTCATGATCTTCTTATTTTTGCAAACTTTTATAATAAAACTCAATATTAACCTCCATATTTGATAGATAAAGAAACTGAGCATGCAAGGAGCTGGGTAAATTGCCTATTGCAAAATATACTTAAGACTTAGGATACTCGATTCCAACCTTTGTGGATCCAATTCTCCTTCAACTATGACTACTTGACCTTTTCAAATGACATTCTCATTCTACAGTAAGAGTTTTCTTTCCAAGTCACTTCCACCATGACCTGGGTGATGCTGAGAGATATCTGTTCCCAACCTCTTAATATCAACATGTTCAATGATCTGAAATAACAAAGGCATTCACATCTAGGACATATAACAACATTGACCTTCAGTTGAATGTTTGTTTTTAAATTACCCAATCAAGAAATCACCTCCTTCCTGGGAGAAGTCTTGCTAGGTAATGCTTATTAAGACATTTAAAGTTTCCCCATGAAATCAGAGACACACGTTTCTGTAACACATCTCTTCAATCTGCTCCTTCCCCTGGGTTCTAAAGGCCTGAAATGGCCTTCTTAGTCACAATGAAGAGCTTGGCCATTACAGAGAGCTTTGAATGGTTGAAATGATTTTTAGAACAATATAATCCTTGACCCCAAATCATGGACAGCTGTTCTTCTATTTGAGGATTTCAGTTCCACCCACTGGTGTCTTTAGAGGGCAAATTCCTAAAACAGCCTCTCTGTGGAGGCAGCAGGAACAGACTGGACCACAGTGGTTAGCTATTTATTGGAAGCCTATTGGCTGGGTAGCAGCTTCTATATAGCATGTGCCATCTGGTTTGGAATGAAAATCTGGACAAATGGCCTTTTTCAATAGTGGAATTAACTAGCCACATTTGAGCTACCGACCCTAGATATGAAAGGCTTTACATACCCAACAAGTGGTAGGATACTCTGTTCACCAAGCACCCACATGTACTCCGTGC
Source organism: Mus pahari (assembly GCF_900095145.1). NCBI lineage: Eukaryota > Metazoa > Chordata > Mammalia > Rodentia > Muridae > Mus > Mus pahari. The sequence continues at coordinate 91,272,261 of NC_034599.1, forward strand.
TCAGCCTCCTTTGTGTCTGAGTTGAGCTACAGGAGTAATTCCAGCCAATGAACTGTGAGCATAAGTGATTCTTTTTCTCACTTCTAGCCTAGCACAGCTAAAGTCACGTGTTTCTTTCTTATCATTTTCACCCCTTCGTTGTCATGTGCAGAAAATGGCATACTTACAAGAAGGAATCGGCTTCCGTCTCTGAGCCTCATGTTAGAGCCGCTGCAGAAACGAATGGGCTACATTCAGCAAGCTTTGCCAGCTTTCGAATGTACTTTTGATTTGGGAGAGGTGGTTGTTATGCAATGCTACTGGTCTGCTCTGACTAATATGCAGGGAGAGGAGCTAGTAGAAAGAAGGGAGATTCTTACAAAGAAAATATGGTAACTTGATAGGCATTTAAAGATTATCCAATGTAAGCCAGGTGGTAGTGGCGCACACCTTTGATCCCAGCACTCAGGAGGCAAAGGCAGGTGGATTTCTGAGTTCCAGGCCAACCTGGTCTACAAAGTGAGTTCCAGGACAGCCAGGGCTATACAGAGAAACCCTGTCTTGAAAACAAAACAAAACAAAACAAAATACAAAAAAACCCAAGATTATCCAATGTAGAAAAGGGTCAGACCAGACTTTTGGCTGCTAGTGTGAGACTGTTTCTGCATTACCATGGGGTTCATGTAAAACTCCCAGCGTGAGTGTGCACTAGTGTATTAGAGCAGCTGAACACACTAGCATGAGTGTTGTTTGGTGACTAATTGATAAAATAGCAAGTCAGGATACATCTTTGGCCATCATAAGGACACACAGTCCACTGGCATGGAAGGGAGTCACAGAGGGAAGGAATGAACAGGAACTCAAAATAACCAAGTGAGTGGCTAATGCATAGCAGAAATATTATCTCATGTGAGTCTTATAAAAGTCCTAGTAACAGCATGGTTAAAAGAGAAGAACAATTGGACATAGTACTACCGGAGGATCCAGCAATACCTCTCCTGGGCATATATCCAGAAGATGTTCCAACTGGTAATAAGGACACATGCTCCACTATGTTCATAGCAGCCTTATTTATGATAGCCAGAAGCTGGAAAGAACCATGATGTCCCTCAACAGAGGAATGGATACAGAAAATGTGGTACATTTACACAATGGAGTACTACTCAGCTATTAAAAACAATGAATTTATGAGATTCCTCA
>NC_034599.1:91273755-91315045 GCF_900095145.1 Mus pahari
TGAACTAACTAGCACCTCCAGAGCTCATGTCTCTAGCTGCATATGTAGCAGAAGATGGCCTAGTCAGCCATCATTAGAAAGAGAGGCTCCTTGGTCTTGCAAACTTTATATGCCCCAGTACAGGGGAACACCAGGGCCAAGAAGGGGGAGTGGGTGGGTAGGGGAGTGGGGGCAGGGCATAGGGGACATTGGGGATAGCATTTAAAATGTAAATGAAGTAAATACCTAATAAAAATTGGGAAAAAAGAAGAGAGAAGAACGACTAGCCCTGGATATTAGTAAAGCTGCATTTGACCGGAGGGCACCAGCTAGTCTTTCCCCCAAGAATCCCCTGCAACCTCGCTTTCCTCTGGCTATCCACAAGGGTCTTCAGTCACACATCCTGACCAGGAAGGGTACCATAAAAGTCTCCTGTTTAGGATCATGACAGGAATAAGGGAGTAGAAGAGTGACCATGACCTCATACATGAGCACAGATGCCATTGGATGTCACCTTAGACTTTGGGGTATACTATAACACTACAGCAGCCTCCCTCATTTATGTTTCCACAACAGTAGAACTTCAAGCCTCACAGCCTCCCTCTACCATGTGGTGGCAACATTTCCTTCCACCACAGTCAAGACTGTGTGCTTCCACATTGATCTTGGCTCCTTAGTGAGTCATGCGGTAAGGCAGCTAATCAGAGGTACATTTAAGAGAGAAAAAGAAAATGAAACCTTTCAATGACTTCAAATTTATATTTCCTTATCTAAGGTCATGTTCTGAACGAAAGTTAAGATGGCTGTGTCCACCCATTCCCTTTTATCTTTCAAATTTAAAAAGTGAATATTGCGAATCATGATTTAAATAAATCCTTTGCTTAATGGAACAGATATCCACCTTGATGGAGGTCAATGGTGGATAAGGACATGACTTTGAAACCAGAGGCATGGGTGGTAACTGCAGTACCTTGGTACAGTGCAAGCTAGCGTTAGAGGCATGGGGTGAAGAACACTATACATCACGGGCAGGGTAGGGACAGAAGAAATACAGGCGAAGCTCTCATGGGAGTCAAGAAAGAAGTGTGCTCACAGTAAAGGTCAGGGTCAGTGTTAGAGTGCATGAGAGGGATGGATTTTCCAAAATAACTCACAAAAGGTACATCATAAAGACAACAGGAGAAAGGAAAGGATGAATGGAAAGAATTGAGTAAACGAGGGTGTGTGAGGAGGGGAGGATGATGACGACGAGGGATCCATTTGTGTCTAGAGGTAGACATAGGAAAAACACTGTCTTATCTCAAAGCAGATCAGAGGCAGCCTGGTCCATAAGCCAACACTGCCACTGGTAAACATGCTTTTGCAATTTCTGATCATCCTTTGGAAGAGAAACAAGGTCATAAGGGCAGTGTGCTACAACTTCAGAACCATGTCCTCACAGGGTGACCCAGAAGCTGAGCAAAACTAACTAACATAGTCTCCTAAGTTTGCCTCTGCCTCTGATGGCGTGCCAGCTTTAGCTGGGCCTGCAGCACTCTGTGGAGAAGCTCTACACAGCACTCTGAAGAGAGAAATTCTGCAGCAGGCATCGCCCGCTCAAAAATGGAGGCTGCGGTGTGACCCACTTCAGGACATGGGGATGGCAGAGCGGTTTGGGGACATGTAGAGACTTGACTGTCCATACCCATGATCCTGTCATTATGATCTTATTTAGAAAGGAATCTTTTTTAGATGTGTAATTTAAAGATCTAGAAATCACTTCACCTGATATTATCCATATGGACCCTAAATGTAATATCAGTGTCCTTACAGGGGGTATACATTAGCAAGAGATGGGAATGGTAAAGGAAAGTGCCATATTAAGATAGAGGCAGAGACAGGAGTAACGTGATCACAAGACAAGGAATGCCTGGAGAAACCTGTTAATTCAGGACAGGAAAGCTTGTCCCCCAGAGTCTCCATAGTCATCTTGTCTATGGTAATTTGCTACAATAACCCTAAATTTCAATGCTGTTAGACTCTTAGAGGAATCCTGTAAGAGCCACCAACCACTCTTTGCCATTTGGTTAATTTTAAAATCAACTCCAGGATAAAAAGTTACAACTGGGTAAGACTGTCTGGCCACATGTGGACCAGCACACTCAAGTGTCTGTCTTTGGCTTGTGGCATTAGCCTACCCATCACCAGACTCCATGTCCTGCCCTGTAACTCTCATCAGATCAGATATCTCTGTGTAATCTCAACATTAACTGTGTGTCCCTGTGGTTTCCTCCTGGACTTATGATGGGTCTCCTGTTCCAGTTGATGACATTCCAGCAAATTCTTACTCCTACATCTGTTGCTAAGGGGCACTCAAATTAGTAATATGTGTGTATAAAACAAGGCTAGTTATCAAAACTTTTAGGAGCACAAAGTCTATAGCTCAGTAATTCAGGGCCCATAGGAGGGAAAACATATTTGGCATCCAGATGGGAGGAAGATGAGGGATTTCATGTGTATTATAAAATTGTGAACTATATTTAGGGAGAATTACATGTTTTGAGTATTTAGTAATTGCCTCTAGTCAGGGAAATAAATAAAGTCTGTAGCAAAAAAAAAAAAAAAAAAAAAAAAGAGTTTTACTGCCTTCAAAATAGTAAATATTCAGTGTCTATACATTTCCAAGCAAACATATTTTGATTAAGTCATTAATGTCACTTTATTGCTCTTTCTCCCTCTCCCTCAGTCTTGCTGAAGGATTTAACGTCAAACAATTCAGCAGTGACAGCTGGTGAGAAATCAGCTTTGAGATTTCTCATTAAAAGTAATGCTGTGTTAGTAGCCAAATACTTGGAAATGTGAAATGTTAAAATTTAATGGTGTGGAAAGGCTTACTCTAACTTTGCAGATTGTACCATCTCCTCAGAAGTTGTAAGAAAATAACAACTGAATCATGGCAGGCCTGGCCGTGTGGTAAAACTGACAAGATCCTGTACAAGTAGGTACCCAGGCAGGTATCCCAGAAGTGGGTGTACACCTGAGCTGCTCTACATAACATGTTCTGCTCAGCAACACTCCTGACACCTCCCAGTTGGCTAGAGCATCTCCTGGATCGCTGTTTCCTCCCTCAACACTCTCACCATTATTGGCCAGTATGCTGAACAGACAAATTTATTCAGCTTATATTATCTCCCCAATGTGTTTGGAGGAGTAGTTTCTCCAATGTCTTATATCACTACACTGTGCTACGCATTTAGGAAATTCAATTCTCTGAGAGGAATACCAGGAAATAAAGTTTCATTGTATTTTTTGGATGGGGAGGAAAAATATGAGGACTCAACATTCATTGTGATCAAAGCTGTCCGTTTTGCATTTTGGGCAAATAATTTTATTATTTATGTCCTGATCTTAAATCACCTCCTGAAAAACCTCAACCACCTGTGACAATCAAAAGGTACAACTCTACAATTTATTCCATGGATTCCATCTGTAGGGTTTAACACCAGCACCCCCCTCCCAGCCGTGCACTGTAGCCAAGGACAGACAAGAAACGGGAAGTGTGTGTGAGTTCTCTGGCTCTCTCTGCCTGTAGAGTTTATAAGTAGGAAAGCACAAGGAGTGGTTAAGCTTTAACACACAATTATGCATGCATCTGAATAACTTAGATGGTGTTACATAAATATCTGTCTTACTATACCTTATCTGAACACTGTCTCTGCATGTGTGCACAAGCACACACACGTGTATTCATGTGTGTGGATACAGGTATGCACATGTCACACACACGTGTGAAGGTCAACAGACAACCTTGTGTATTGGTCCTCACTTTCTATGTTGTTTGAGATTCCCTGTGTTTGTTTTGCTACTGAAACCCAGTCAGCATTTCCCTGTTTCTACCTCCCTTCTCCCCACAGACCCACTGGGATTACAGACAATCACGCGTATGCATCTGCTTTCTACATAGGTTTTGTAGACTCAAACTCAAGTATGTGTAAGAAGCAAGTGAAGATCTTAGTGAAAGTATATTGTTTGACATGACCCACCCAGGCCCTAGGGCCTAGATCTAGATCAAAGGGTAATTTGTAAGGCCTTTTCCCATAGACATCAGGCTCAGAATTGGAAAACACTTCTTCCTCTGGTCCAAGTGCATGAGAAGAGTTAACGAATGTATGCAAAAATGCAGCAATTACAGCTTCCTTTTACTTGGGTGTTTACAGGCTGAGACTGATCATCAACAGAGACTTCCTACCAAGGCTAGTTAATGGTCAACCCCTCTCCCTGTGCTGTGTATGATAAATATCCAGAGGGAGATGCCAAGTTGTCAGATGCTTGTCATGGCTCTATCAGAGTGTGTCCAACTCACTGACCCCAGCTTTTATGTATGTATGCATGTGTATCTGTTCTTTCTTCATTTTCTCAATGCTGCCCCAGTTAGGTATCCCGACCCAAGATGTAAGAGTCATGACAGATGTTCATACCTATGCAGCTAGTGTGTTTCCTCAGTGAGCCACCTTCCCAGATCCCTGTGCCCTCAACTTGATTGTAACGTATTCAAGGACACGCGGTAACAGGTGAAAACTCTTAGCTTCGTGGATGTTAAAGTTGACCATGCTGCTGCTGCTGCTGCCAATGATGATGATGATGACAATATGTTAATGATGACAATGAAGATGATGAAGATGAAGAAGATGAGGAGGAGGAAGAGGAGGAGGAGGAGGAGGAGGAGGAGGAAGAGGAAGAAGAAGAGAAGGAAGAGAACAAAAGAAAAGAATAGTCTAAGTAAAGCTGTGAATGCTTCAGTAAAGAATAAAAAGCCCAAATCAGGAGGCCAGACCAAAGATGGGCAGAGAGATGCAGAAACTGACTGGGACTACTGAGTTAGAGACAGCCCCAGGGCCTTAGCACCAGTACTTCTTGGGTAAGCCATCCAAATCCTCTGAGGTTTATTATCATCACTTTTAAAAAGTCATGATAAATTGATATTATTTTAGGAAATATAGGTAAATTCTGGGCACACTGAAGAACTCCAAAAGTACCCACTCACTTGAAGCAGTAATCTCATGATGTTGTACCTAACGTTGGAGTTGGAGGAGCCTGAGAGCCCAGTGAGTTCTTGATTTCTCCCCAGATGAGAAGTAAGGCTCAGTGAGATTATTCTATACCTATCTACCAGAATTAGCCTACTTAGACTTAAAGGCCCTGGAAGGACCAGAATTCTACTCTATGGGAGTCCCACTTCCTCCCAGAACCTTTCTCATTTTGATGCTTCTTTAAATAGAACCTCAAGGCAGAGAGGGATGAGAAAACCCCCTTCTTTGCTTTTCTTCTCCCAGTAGATCCTCCTTGGTCACACTGAGAGTGCAGATCCAGGCCTGATGTAAGTTAGAACAAGACCAACTCTGAAGCAAGAGTCCTGGGCAATGGCTTCCTCGGTGGTCCAAATCTAGCCTTGGGTCTTTTCAAAGGAGATTTTGAAGGACTTCGATCAGCACCAATGACCATGGCCAGAGAATGCTTCTAGCTGATACACTCTTAACTCATCACTTTGAAAGTTTCCTCTGAACAACTATGACAAGTGGTAGCCCCAACAGTGGAGTTCTGCCAGACAAATAAGGCACAAAGAACCAGGAAATTTATGTCCAAGCCTCTCTCTACCCTCCTACCACTAGTGACACAGAGCCTACCGTCAGAGCTTCATCTTTTCCAGCCATGGCATTTGTCCTAATAGGTCACATGATCTCTTGGGACCTGGGAAGTATTCCAAGCCATTACTGTAACCATATCACCAGAGTCATCTCAGCAGAACAGACTTTACTAGATAGTGTTGTCTTGTACAAGGAAGAAAAAAGGCTAGACGTGGTACTTGTTATGTTCTGAGCTGTTTGGGGATCTGGGGACCTCATGAACCACTGGACACTAAAGAGAAAATTAGATTTCAGGAGCAAAAGGCACGAGGATGATGAAGCAAAGAGCTAGTGTCTGGACTTTGCAGTTCTATGGTGAAATCAGATTACTTTCTGAGAATCTTTTGTCTGAGAAAGGCACTCCTGTCTTCCAAGAGGCTGACTAAATCATCCAGTGTCCTTAGATTTCCTCTCCTATGAATCTTGCTTTATCTCCTAGGAGAGCAGCTCAACACAACTGCACAACCATTAGACATAAGAGCCTACTGCAAACAGCCCACTTACCAACAGGGTAGGGACCAGCTTGTCACTCAATTACATCCAAGTCCTGAAGCTCATTTACTGGTTTTGGAATGTCTGTCACTGTCCTTGGAAAATACATAGCACTAAAAGAACACAGATGTTTGTCGCCGATCACTAACATGGTTCAAATGCCTGGGCATTCATTTCTAATCATCAATTCTCTCTCCCTCTCTCCCTCTCTCCCTCTCCCTTTCTCCCTCTCTTCCTCTCCCTCTCTCCTCTCATTTTGTGCAGAAATTCAGTGCACTGACCGGCACTCATGGTCAGGAGAGAGACTAGAAACTCCACACAATCTGAGAGCTGGGGGTATTTGTACCCAACATGGAATAGTATTAATTCAATGGCAAGTTTTGATGCTCATGATAGGCTAAGGTGGAGAATGCCTGTTTCTCACCCTCTGTTAGCTGACCTTAGTAGTAGAAGAAGAGTGACAGCTAATGGAAGCCTCCAGTTCTCCACTGGCAGCACCATATTCTCTTATGCTAAACATCCACCCACAATCTCTCTGCTAAATAGGAATATATATAGCCACACAACTTTTAACTTCGGATGTCTGGCACAAGAGCAGTGAGGAATATGGCCAAACAATCTCAAGTATCAAAACAGGGACACTGCACTGACAGCTTCACATGTCGCTCCCGATATGGGCAGGTATTTCAGAATGAAAACCCATAATCCACATTTGCTTAATCTACCACCTTCTTAATAGTCGGTCTATTGCAACTGTCCTGAACTCCTAGATAGCCTTCATATACTGAGTTTTGTTCTGGTATTGAGAGGACAACCAAATGAATCAATAAGAGACTGGGACATTTTGCTTATAAATATCTATCAGTAGGGTTAAGGATATGGGTGACCTCTAATAATGCAATGTCAATAAAATCTGTTTAAGGTTTTATCAGCTATATAAACTATAACATCATCACTTCAAGACCTTAAATGGACAGTGTGATTTCTGTTGCTTATGGGAAAGACTGAGAGATCCCAAGTGTCACTGGACAGTGGTTGTATGGCAAAGTCACTCAGAAAAGTTATTTTTCTACAGATGACACCTGTCACAAAGGGAGTGAAGACAGCTTAATCTAAGACTTTAGAAAATTGCCAATTTCCATATTAAAGAAAGCTGGCGGACAGTGTAAGTCAGGGGCATCAATACCAATGAGGGATTTTCTTTTTTCATCATTTATTTGCCATGCTGGACTAAAGCACACAGTATTAACAGTACACAACTCTCTGGCTGCTTCATTTAGCCACTTATGATGTTGCAATTTTAAGTTAAAAAGAGTTTTGGATGCCAAACATTTCATTTGCTAATTTTCTTCTCTATTCTTCCTCACAGAGGCTTTCCAAACTGTTTGAAACAAAAATTCATTTTCTTGAATACACAGAATTGATGCTAATTAAAATGCCCGTGAGAGTTTAAAAGAATCTGCCAGCCGGGGGAAAAATAGAAGGTCAATTTTATTTTTCAAAGGGCATGGAGAGAAATTAAAATACCCTTAATTCAAGTCATAGATTTTTGCCTTTTGAAGATACTCCACAGCCCTGCTAGGAAAATGAGAGAAAAAAAGCATAATCTCTGAAGGCAAGCAGATAGGTGGGAAGCATGCTCCTGCCTCTTCCCGGGTCTGTTCCCTCAGGCAAGGACAGTCCCCCAACTCCCCACAGCACAGTCTCTGGAAGAAGGGGCTGCAGTGGGAGGCCCTGGCTGCCAAGCTCACCAGGCACCTGCTTCTGCTCTACCCTGGCAGGGGTCTGGGTTTGGTGTTACTCTTGAACCAGGGATATTGGTGGATAAAACTGGATTTGTGGATCTATCAATGAGGGGAGGTCTTTGCTTCTCACTGGTTTCAGAAGAAACTACGTCCTCGGAGACCTAGGATTTTTCTACTTGGGATTCCACAAGGTAGGGCTGCAGCAATTCATTCACCCCCATATTATACTCTCAAGTTACTGACCTGCCTGGATACACCCTGTATCTCAGAGTTTCTTGTCCTGCTTGTTCTTGTTTATTTCATTTGAATGAGCTTTCTTCTCTTGGCTTACTCTGAAGAAGAGAATTGGTTTGATCTGGTAGACTGGACAGAGCCACCATATTCATTTTATCATACAGTGAAATACACACGTGACTCTAAATGAGCCATGCCCACCCGAGCCACCTGAATCATCCTGCCGACTGCTTGTTGGAAGAGGCTTCTCCCTGGAGAGCGACAGTGGAAGGGCACCAGGATTTCCTCCCGCCCCATCAATAATTATATTGTTAATCTATGGATTGCAGAGGGCTCTGAGGCAGAGCCACCTTCCTCAGCCAGCCCAGTCACTGGAAGCAGTGGGAGTCGACAGTAAAGGGTAAAAGATGCAAGACGCAGATGGATCCTATGAGCCTGACTTTACTGTTCAATGATAGAGAAGCAGGAAAAGCTTAAAGAGGTTAAAGAGAAGCTGGAGTGGCATGAGCAGCACAGACACCTTCAGACCATGAAGGGCATGGAGTCTAGCACCTTTGGCTGACCTACCTGGTGCCATAATGTACTGTGTCAACTATCATTGACTCAACTTTAAACAGACTCAGGGGTTTATTTGTTGATTTGTGTTCACTTAGACTCAATCAGAATGACCCAAGAAATCTAACTTGGGAGAGACGAAAGGGGACATTGGCTCAGCCTTCACTTGAGGAGGGGCTGGGAAGCCAGAGATATAGACAACTGAGTCTAAAGCCTCCCCCTTCTCCTTTCCTCCTTTCCCTTCTTCTTCTCCTTCTCACTCTCATTCTTTCAATTCTCTTGAGCTGTAGATCCCATTTTAAATTTTTAGGTAGTAAAGGACCTTAGCTTTTCTAAGAGTCCAGACAGTCTGCAGATATTGCAGGAAAGTATGGGGTATGGTTGCCTTTAGAAGAGTCAGGCAGTGTCCTGCCATCCAGAAAGCCCCTCTGCTGGTCACATTATCTACCATCCAAGCAGTGCCTTATTATCAGTCCAGGATAAGGTCTGACATCCTAGCTAGAGGGTTATGATAGGAATCAATGGCTTCCTGCAGTATTGCTTTGGTGTGTGTGTGGGGGGGGGTAGGAGGGGTTACACACTGCATAAAATTCCCCACCCACAAACCACATACTACACGGTAGTTTTTTGAGCTTCTGTGCTGCCACAGGAATTAGCCTAGAAAGCAGACATTATACGCAAAGGTCCTCTGGCTCCCAGGACACTGCTGTCTGTGAAGCAATCTCTGCTGAGAGTGTCGCAGATCCTGTTGTCCTGGAGCACCCAGTATTACCCTCAGTTGCAATTCTAGGCAAGACTATACCTCCCTCTATGGCCACTGTTGGAAGATAAGGAATGGGAGTTAGAAGGGGCATATATATGGCAACTGAGCACCAGCTTCCTGCCACGAATGGGGCAGTGTTGTCTGTCATGCCCAGAGTAAAATGTGCATGTCCTTTCCCTCTGCCTCCCTGTTTCCTTTTCTTGCTATAATAAAATATCTGATTTATGACTTATGAAGGAGAAAGGTTCAGTTTTCCTCTTGACCTAAAGGTTTTGGCACCAGCATCTACATACCTTATCATGATAATCCCCTGCTGGTTCAGCTCACTGCAGAAATTGAAAATCAAGTGGGGAGCAGAAGATGTAAAGGATGAAAGGGGGAAGCCAAGCTCCTGTCTCCAGAAAAAGGCCTAAAGCCACAGACATTCACAAGGAAGGTCTGTGTCCCATAGCCCTGACACGTCCCACTACTCCACTGAATGTATACCAAGTGTATCATCATCAAGAAGCTTGTGTGTCCTAGAAGGACTCCAGCTTGGCAAAGTGCACTCCCTTGTGAGGACTGGGTGGACTCCATAGTCACTTGAGCAGCCAGGCAGCATCTGAGCTCTAAACCTCTGCAAAAAGGCTCAGAAGGTTTGAGTCACATTGTGCTCTCGGGAGCTGCAGCCCACCTGATCCAGATCCTGAATCTTGGAAGACGGTTTTGTGGTCAGACCTGAGGGGGGTAACAATACAGTCACTGGAGGGGAAGCCCAGATTCACTGTCTATGAAATCTTCTGTGTGATTTTTAAGGCATAGTTGGCCTCAGAATCATTTTTTTGTTTATTCAACAGATATTTACTGTGCACTGTGCTCTGGGCATTGACTAGGGTCTGGGAATTTTAAGATGAATGGAGAGAATTAGGCACAACCAATGGAAATTGCAATAATTTGTGATAAATGTAATAAAGGTGAACACAAGAGACCATTGTCCCCATTCATAATAAAACTCTAAAACACAGCATAACTTTTAAGCACATCATCAATAGATTTCCTAGTGGGACATTGTTCCTTTTGTGTTGGTTTCTGTGGCTTCCTGTGTGGCCCTGTGGAGCTCTGTAGAGCCTGGGGTGGTACACGGCCCATGCTCTGAGCATCTCAGCGTAAAACTGTCAAGAAACAATTTTCCTTAGTGAGTGATTCCATAGAGAAGCCCAGCAAGTCACCATAAACATTCTTAACATATCTTCAAACAGTAACAGATTTGGAATATGGAATGTTCTCAGCTTCAGCTTCTCTGGCTATCTTAGACTGATCAGGTATGTACCCATTGTTTCTAGAAAATCCTTCCTCCATCAAAATCTGGGAGCTAGCCAGTGGATTACCCTATCACTAGCACAGCCTCTGAGAAGGCCGCGGTTGGATGCCTGTAGTTGGAGGGTGGGCTGCCAGGAAGACATCTGGGTTTTTTTGTCTTTGAGTTCTCACCAAATTTTCAAAGTTGAAGAGAGTTCAGCTCCTCCCACCAACCTGTCCTCATGCTCTTCAACCTGACACCACAGCAAAGAGTCCAGGCTTCCTGTTCAGCCACTCTACACTATTGCCACCATGGGGCAACCATATGTGGGTGATACACTGGCTACCTACTTGGTATCTCCTCACTTGTGTCTAACCTGTCAGAGGTCAAGGTCATGGCCTCCCATTTAAAATGGTGACTGGATCTCACAAGTTCCAACTTTTTCCAGGTGGCACAACTGGTGACCAAGTTTTCTATAGGACCAATTCCCTCACACTGTAAAGAACCATACTGTTACAGTTTAAGTCTAAAATATCTCCCATAGTCTCATATAATGAATAGGTGGATACAAATGAATGGCAGTATTTGAGGAAGTTTCTGGAGAATTCAAGAGCCATGGCTTAGCTGGAAGATCTTTGTCACTGAGGAAGTAGCTAGGATGGTGTTCTAGTTTTATTTTGTTACTGTGATAAAATAATACTTCCAAAAGCAACTTAGGAGAAGAAAGTTTACACTTCCTGATCACAGTCGATCATTGAGGAATGCCAGGGAAGAAGCAATACAAGGTAAAAACCAGAAGCAGAATCCATAAAGAGATGTTCTTTGCTCTTTCTAGCTCTAGCTAGCTCACTCACAGGTTCATACTTAGCTAACTTTCTTATATAATTCATGGCATCCTGCCTAGATAGGGATGGTGTTGCCCACAGAGGGTTGGACCTTCCTGTGTCAATTAATAATCAAGACAATTCCCTCATAGACATGTTCATATGTAGTGACAATTCTGGAACTTCGGTTTCCTTAAGAAACACAGAAATATTATAAGAATATGTATTCATTTTAATCCCAGTTGTAAGGATATAGGGCTGCTTCAAATTGTTCATGGCAGTTGACTATGATTTGTCTCATGCTCTAGCAAAGGTGTGATTTTGCCAGCAGCAGATAGTTTCTGCAATTGTGTTATGTTTGGAATTATGAGAAGTTCTCAAAGGGCAAATACATGCTAGGGCCCTGAGAGGTAAGGTGAGTGGTTGTTGGTCATTCAGGGGGGTTGGTTGTGGCTTGTTAGTCATCATGCTCAAAGAAGAAACAAAAGGAAAGAAATGAGTTTTTTTTGGGGGGGGAATCTATCTATCTATCTATCTATCTATCTATCTATCTATCTATCTATCCCCTCTCTAGCCTACATTTTCTCCTATCTAGTTATAGGAGGTGAAACCAGGGAGGATAAAAGATGGGAAAAAGAAGAACCCATAAAGTATTAAAGGCCAGCCAGACTCATGGGTCAATCTAATCAAGGCAATTTCTCGGTAGAGGTTTTCCTCTAAGGTGACTTTAGGCTGTGTCAAGCTGACAATTAAAGCTAACTAGGATGGGGTAGAGAGTGTATCCTGCATGGCCTATATTATTTTCCGCTTCCTGGCAATCATGAGGTACATGTTTTTATACATGTATAGATATTCTGTCTCTTATAGTGATCAATGTGATTGATCAGTGTGACCATGAAGTGACACCTCCAAAGCGCTCAGTCCTGAAAAAGTCCTTTATCCTTTAAATTGCATCCTCAAGTATTTTGAGAGAAAACAATCTAACATTTGCATTCCTGAATTTTTTTCCTATGGCTCCACACATCAATGCCTTCCACAACAAGGCTCAGGCTCCCTCTTCTAACCTGACATTTGAACGGCTTCAATGAAAGACCATGGGTATTTTGTTCCTTATTCTAAGGAGGAATGAAGTATCCACACGATGGTCATCATTCTTGGTTTTCTTGTGTTTTGCAAGATGTATCTTGGGTATTCTAAGTTTCTGGGCTAATATCCACTTATCGGTGAGTGCATATCTAGTGACTTCTTTTGTGGTTGGGTTACCTCACTAAGGATGATATCCTCCAGATACATCCATTTGCCCAAGAATTTCATAAATTCATTGTTTTTAATAGCTGAGTAGTACACCATTATGTAAATGTACCACACTTTCTGTATCCATTCCTCTATTGAGGGACATCTGGGTTCTTTCCAGCTTCTGGCTATTATAAATAAGGCTGCTATGAACATAGTGGAGCATGTGTCCTTATTACCAGTTGGAAGATCTTCTGGGTATATGCCCAGAAGAGGTATTTCTGGGTCCTCCAGTAGTACTATGTCCAATTTTCTGAGGAACCGCCAGACTGATTTCCAGAGTGGTTGTACAAGCTTGCAATCCCACCAGCAATGGAGGAGTGTTCCTATTTCTCCACAACCTCGCCAGCATCTGCTGTCACTTGAATTTTTAATCTTAGCCATTCTGACTGGTCTGAGATGGAATCTCAGGGTTGTTTTGATTTGCATTTCCCTGATGACTAAGGATGTTGAAATTTTTTCAGGTGTTTCTCAGCCATTCGGTATTCCTCAGTTGAGAATTATTTGTTTAGCTCTGTACCCCATTTTTTAATGGGGTTATTTGAATTTCTGGAGTCCAGCTTCTTAAGCTCTTTGTATATATTGGATATTAGTCCTCTATCAGATTTAGGATTGGTAAAAATCCTTTCCCAATCTGTTGGTGGCCTTTTTGTCTTGTTGACAGTGTCTTTTGCCTTACAGAAGCTTTGCAATTTTATGAGGTCCCATTTGTCAATTCTTGATTTTACAGCACAAGCCATTGGTGTTCTGTTGAGAATTTTTTCCCCTGTGTTCACTGCTTGTGGACGTTGTACATCGTGGTGCGGAGCCTAGTGCGCACCACGATGTACAACGTCCACAAGCAGCCCTGTGTTCATATCTTTGAGGCTTTTCCCCACTTTCTCCTCTATCAATTTCAGTGTCTCTGGTTTTATGTGGAGGTCTTTGGCCCACTTAGACTTTAGCTTTGTACAAGAAGATAAGAATGGATCAATTCTCATTCTTCTACATGATAGCCACCAGTTGTGCCAGCACCATTTGTTGAAAATGCTGTCTTTTTTTCCACTGGATGGTTTTAGTTCCCTTGTCAAAAATCAAGTGACCATAGGATATAAGTACAGAGACAAAATTTAGAGCTAAGATGAAAGGATAGACTATCCAGAGACTAACCCATCCGGGAATCCATCCCATCATCAGCCACCAAACCCAGATACTAGTGCACATGCCAACAAGATTCTGCTGAAGGGACCCTGATATAGTGGCCTCTTGTGAGGCTATGTCAGTGCCTGGCAAACACCGAAGTGGATGCTCACAGTCAGCTATTGGATGGAACACAGGGCCCCCAATGGAGGAGCTAGAGAAAGTACCCAAGGTGTTATAGGGGGCTGCAACCCTGTAGGTGCAACAACCATATGAACTAACCAGTACCCCCTGAGCTCGTGTCTCTAGCTGCGTATGAAGCAGAAGATGGCCTAATAGGCCATCATTGGGAAGAGAGGCCCCTTGGTCTTGTAAACTTTATATGACCCAGCACAGGGGAAGGTCAGGGCCAAGTAGTGGGAGTGGGTGGGTAGGGGAACAGGGGTGGGGGGCGGGGTATAGGGAACTTTTGGGATAGCATTTGAAATGTAAATAAAGAAAATAATAATAAAAAAACCAGAAAGACCATAAAGCTGTTTCATCTCAATGACACTAAATTCAGTCACCTCTTTTCCTATTTCTTGCCCTAATTATATCCAGCAACTTTTAGGTCTTAATGTCCTGATGTCCTGATGTCCTGGTGATCATTTGGTTTTTCATAAACAGACCCCCACCCCCCACCCCCAGACAGACTTCTTTGACTGGTAAAGCCACTTTTTCTCATGAGGATGAATTGTTATTCTTTCTATGAGTTAGTGTTTTGTGTGCAAGATGATTTAAGTTTCCAGAGCAGAGGTGTCAAGACTTCATCTTGATTCTACTTGACACCTGCTAGAGTTTGTCAATCCATTGATAATGCCTTCATCTCATTGTTTTTGGATGGAGAAGACTAAAGATATAAAGAGGCTGGAAGAGAGGGCTTCATTTGGGCCCTCTCAAAAATACAGGCTGCAGTTGTCCTTCAATGCAGTAGGTGATTAGAGCCTAAGAAGCTAATCATGTTCCTTCTCCACTGTGTGGATAGAGGGGTTGTCCTAGAACAGCACCCTGCTGGAGAAGACAGAGTCTGGGCATAGACATAAAAGACTATACTGAGGAAACCCAATCAGTCCATATATGAGCTACAAAATACAATGATAACTTGAAGACTAGACAAAAAAAAAAATAAAAAATAAAACAGGAAATTAGAAGTTAATCTTGAAAACCAGCCAAACAAATTTGATTTCCATAAGTCTATCTGGACAAACATAGGAAAATAAGCCCAAATCAGAATCCCAGGAGATCAAGGCTGATGGAACAAGATGTTCAGAAGGATGAGCTAAGATCAGAGCTCAGTGGTTTTAGATGATATGAACTGTGGCTGTGTCCAGCATTAAAAACCACTACACTAGTGGTTCTCAACCTTCCTAATGCTGGAACCCTTAAATTAAGTTCCTTATGTTATGGTAACCCCCAGTCATAAATTATTTTGTTGCTACTTCATAACTGTAATTTTGCTACTGTTATGAATATCTGATATGCGGGATATCTGATAAGTGACTGCCAAGGGGACATGACCCACAAGTTAAGAACTTCTGCAAGCAAACACACTGGTTTTCAGGAAGCTTAGACAAACAAGAAAGAGCATTAAGAGAATGGGACAGACTGGTGAAATCTATGTGCAGATATTAAATCAGTATTCCACTGCTATAAAGATCCCTCTCATGGGTCCAAGACAAGACTGAGAAAGTGCTGGCTGTCACCACATCCATGTATAGATTAAGTCACCTTAGGTCTAGAGATCATCTGGGAATGTCAGAAACACTGGGATAAGGGACTTCCAACTGGAAGTAGCAGGGTGGGGGGCAAATATGGTACTGACAGCTGCCATGAAGAACAGACTTCCTTTGTATTTTGCAGTTATAATTCTGCAAAGGTTAGATCCTATGACCTTAAATGTCATTGTAACATGGTGGCCATGACTGGGGAAGGGAGCCAGGGTAGGAGAATGTGGCTCAGCTGAATTCTATATTGAAAATAAAAGACTTGCAGGAAAAAAGTCTCCGCTAACAAGTTATGGGGTGTCCAGGTGTCACATAAAACTCAACCTTGATTTATGTGCTCTGTCCAAGAATAAAGGAGACTCTGGGTTACAAACTGTGTCTGGAACTCACTGTCTGGCCATTATCAGAACAAATTCCATTCCCAGGTAATGGACATCTGTTAAATCTTCCACTGTTAATAGAAAATGTTGCCTATGGGACAGAAGCTTTTATGACAGTACTGTCTCTTCTGTTAGAAAAAGTGTCCTAAATCTTATTTTATCCAAAGTGACCATGTTTGCATCTGCTTTTCTTATGAGGGAATGATAATGGGCCTCCAAAGAGTCCAATGTGTTAGAGATGTCATGGCATAATGAGGGGAATTCTCCTGCTCTAATGCTTTTGTCCAGCCAAAGAAATAGGTGCTTCAAACTCTTTGAAGTCCTCACTCCTAGCCCTGTACTTATGAGGATAATGTGACTTATGAGGATAGAAATCCTGTCTCCATCAAACTGGCTCCATTGTAATTTACATTATAATCATACTAACCTCGTAACATATCCTGAACATTCCACATGCTTGCATCTCCCCTTGCTTTGTTACACAGTTTCCTATGCCCCAAACTCCTTCCGAGATCACAAATTACCTTAATTGGTGATGGTAAACCCATCTCTTCTGAGAATCTCTCAGTGGTAGGCTTTTCTCATTTCAACTTAAGAATGTGATCTTCTCTAAAGGAATTCACTGAGAAGTAAAAACTAGACCTTTCTATGCCAAATATTCATTTAGCCTGTGTGTGTGAGTGTGTGTGTGAGTGTGTGTGTGTGTGTGTGTGTGTGTGTGTGTGTGTGTGTGTGTGTGCCAGAGGTCAATCTTAGAGACTTTTTCCTCAGGTCCTACCCACATTGATTTTTGAGACAATGTCTCAAATTGGCTTGGAGGACACAGAAGAGGGTAGATTACAAGCTCCAGGCCAGGGACTCCCAAGGACCTGTCTGCCTACTTTCTTAGCATTGGGCTTACTGTCCTATTCACCTTAGGGTTCTTAGGATCAAATGTGGGTCTTCCTGCTTACACAGCAAGCATTTACCAACTGAACTATCTCCCCCGGACCCTTAGCTAGAACCTTACATTCACAAATTTAATGTGAAACCTACATAGACTTTTTAATCAGCGAGTGCACCTTATCTTGTATCAATAGCTTTACTTGAGCTCTGCCCTAGTCTATTTCATGATCTAATGAAGAAATCTAAGGCAGGACCAGACTTTCATTCCTACCTCCAAACTTAAATTCTGCAAAAGCCAAATAGACACATGACACAGGCATGTGCTCCTAAGATGCTACTTTTTCATCTAGAACCGCCCCCCACCCTGCTCTCCATCCTGTCTTAGGCATCAGCTGTCACTCTCCTCCTTCTTTTCATTTAAGGACTTCAAATGACCTTTTCACTTCAGCTATATCCTGAGTTCAAATTCAGGCTCTTTCCTAAGGCAGCTAAGAAATCTCTACCAAGAGATTTAACTTCTCCAAACTTAAAAATCTCTTATTTGCAAAAATCCAGTTGACCACAGTGCCAGTCTGGGGGTGAGGAGTGGGGTGGGGAAAGGATGTTGCAAGAAAGAAGTGAGGAAATGAATTAGAAGCTCTTAGGGGTGTGTGCCGTGTTAAGTAACTACTTGAATGTGGTCCCAGGATTGCTGTGGAATGACAGAATGAGAGTGATGTCTTGTGATCAAGGCAGCAGTAGAAACGTTAATTTTGAAGGATTTAAAAAGCATGGCTCCCTAAATACACATCTGTTAGATTGCAGGGGCACCAAGGGAAACTGTAGCAAACACCTTAAAGAGATAGTTTACAGGCACCTAGAGACGAACCTGGTAAGTCCTGGGATGCCAATGAACTTAACCTTGACAGGTACATGTGATGGGTTTTAGCAACTTCATTGGCCTGATGTGTTAGTGATTAATTACAGTAGCAATGAGAATTCAGATTTCACTCCAATGTGCAGGCTACTATTCATGTGGATAACGTACACTGGATGGTTCAGGAGATAAAAACCAAAGCACTCTGGGTGGACACTGTCACTATAAAGGCGAAGAGAGACACGGAAGGCTGAAATGTTTTTCCTGGGACCACCATGGAAAGTATATGATGTAGACTTGACGTGGTGAATTCTGGCGTGAAGCCAGTGGTCTATGCACAGCACCATACACTGCTATCATTCTGCTATGCCTTTCTCATCACAGACACCGCTGATTAACATGGTCACTGAACAGACACATAGCCTCAACGTTCTTTCTTTTCAAGATAGACATTAAGATGTTCCACACTTCTCTTTTGGCATTACCAGAGCAGAGGGGACCTCTTTTCTGTTTGTATCACTACAATATGTCCAAATGTCCATAAGATAATAATGGGATGTGATATTCCTATGAATTATATCCAAATGTCCATAAGATAATAATGGGATGTGATATTCCTATGAATTATATCCAAATGTCCATAAGATAATAATGGGATGTGATATTCCTATGAATTAGGTGGATAAGAAGCCTCAACATAAAACTGTTAAAAACTTCATACTTATCAGCAATGACTCAATTCTCCACCTGGAGATTATCTATCTGAGTTGTCTCTAGTAATCTGTACTTTAGCTGGTGGTGGGCAACAGAGTTGACCATGAACTTTCACAGAGTAAAAAAAAAAAAAAACCCAAAACACATAACTCCGTCAAAGATTTGATCCTAGATGAAAGCCCTACAAAGCTATACATCCTCAGGAGTCTTTAGGGTCCAAGTTTCAGTCTTTAGGCCTACCTCGACTGCAGGTATTTCCTAGGACCGGTATGATACCCTGGGGACAGCCATGCAGAGAGAGGCTTGAGAAGCAGCAGAGCTACTGATGGGACAGGTGGATAAAAGAAGACATGGAATCTCCCCAATGAACTCCAGCACCATGCTCTAGATAAGAAGTTGTGTCTGCTCTTTGGATATATCAAGTTACCTACAGATAAACTAGAGTCTCAAGAGAAGCAGGCACTGCCCAATGGGCCTCTCTCTGCTTCCCCATGAGAGTAGGACTGAGAGCAGAACATCCAGAGCAACCGCCCAGGTGTGGTTTAAAAACAATCGGCTTATATCCACAGCTTCACGCCCATATGACTACAATAAGGAAGAATTTCAGCATGGCCAGTGAGTATTTCTGAGAGGCAGTGAGGCCTTCTCATGGAAAGAATTCCATGTTGCAAAGAGAACAAAACAGTCCAACTTACCATCGTTCAGTCCAACAATGCAGCAGCAATGCTACCCATCTGTGTGTTGACGTCTCTTCTAAGGGAGGGAATAAGTCTCTACAGAGACCCTGGGTGGATACATCTTCAAACAAAACCAACCCTGAACTGTTCCAGTGTAGAGAAGCAGCAAGAATCCAAAGTATCTGACGAGCCAAGGGAAGCTCTGCCTCTCTTTGGAAATGTTGCAGAGGCAAACAGGAGAAGCAGTTGCGCATGCTGGGAACAAACCTCATGGATCATATACACTCCATTTATTTCTATAGACACAAGCTTGCGTGCAGGTGCACACATCCACACTTACATACACCCACACAAGTGGGTTGAGTCCCAATTCAAAGCAAGTGAGATTTCTCAGGGGGAGCTGCAGTCCTTGTTACTGCCAGTGAGAAAAAGGAGTAAAAAATGCCTGTGGCTGATGCCTGAAAGTACTTTCAAGCAGATGCTCAGAAAAAATATCTTTACAATCCCCCCCTAAAGCTCTGAGAACATGTGGGCTTAGAATTTGCTCAAATTCACCAGTAAGCAGTATCCTGTACCAGTGTGTCTTGTACAATACATTACACCTGAGGACTTGGTTTCCAGCACACATAGGTAGTATAAGAAATATATGTTAAGCAAGACAGCCTGGTCTAAAGAGTGAGTTCCAGGACAGCCAGGGCTACACAGTGAAACCCTGTTTCAAAAAAAAAAGATGAAGAAGAAAGAAATATATGTTATGTACACATATATCACATGCTTATTATATATGTATAAATGTAAATAGAAATATACTACTATAAGAAAATGTATTTTTGTCAGGCAGCTGAAACATATATGAATCCACATATTTCCATACATATCTCTGTATCTCACCTTAGTAAACAACCTATAGGATAAATGATTTATCAGAACTCAAAGATCTAGTTAGGACCTCTGCCAGAAAACAATCTAATCTCTCTATTCTCTTTCCAGTATGTTGTCTACTTGCTTATGCTGGTAAATATGTACTCATTTATAATGGTCACAACCTCGATTCTGTCCCCACGCACCTGCCTCTCTTTCAAGAGGTAGTAATATTGCAAACATGTGTTGCTGCATCCCAGGAGGGCAGGTAAGAGATGAGCATGTGTTAAATTTGCCATAAAACAGATAAAGAGAAAGCCGGGATCCTGGTTCTCTTGGATGTGATCTGTCTTTCATCAGGGACTGTGTAGTTTCAAGAAGCATCTACATTCCCAGATCAAGAGAACTTATTACCCTTCTATCCTAAGAGGCTGCTGGAGGCAATGAAGAATGACTTGCACTGATACCCAGTTTATATGTCACATAAAAATATAAGTATGAAGAGTTCATCTTTGATGCCTGTTGAATAGCAGCAGAAGATGAGAGTGAATTACTTAAAGAAGAAAGGATAGAGAAAATTATACACACACACACACACACACACACACATATTGCTAAGCTTAGGGTACATAGATACATAGATATAATGTTCTCCTTCCCTTAATTGTCCCTGTGTCCAGTCCACAAATGCCTCACTGGCAGTGTGACCACCAGGACCATGTGATTCCTAGGCTAAAAGAGACAAGCCAGCGGACAAAGTCCTTCACAGAAAACACAAACTCCAGATGGACCACTTGGAACAAGCTGTAGTTTCACTTTCTGAAAGTGTGTATACTCATGAATGAAGGCTGCCAGGGTTATGGAATACCAGAGGTACAAAGAATGAGCAATGGTTTGAAGAGGAAAATAAAGGCACACAGCGACCATCTGGATATTTATGAATGTCCAGAAGTTACCACCTGGGAGAGCCTCGTTTTATGCTAGCATTTCTTCATCTGGCCATCCTTGAATTTATACTAATTCATCCAGCTCATCCAACTATCTCGCCACTGGTTTCATGTAGCATCAGGGTTGATCCCTGTCTATATCAAATACTGAGTACAAATTTGTGTCCACATTAGATTGCTCTGAACTGTAGTTACAAACTTGAGAAGAGGTCATGAAATGTTGAAATCATCAAGAAGAACATGTGGCAGGGCTATGACTAAGGAGTCCAAGAAGCTTCAGTGCTTCTAAAAATACCCTTCTCCATCAGCCAGCAGTCAAAAGGTTTACCATGAAGACATTAACAATTCATCTAAGACATAACAGGCTTTAACAGGCCTAGAAATGGGAAATACTTATTCCAGCAGAGGAAATAGAAGGATGTCATTGGAGCATAAGGGGGGTATGTGCATGGCTAGTCATTCAGACTGCATGCACCTTTGGGTATGTGTTTCAAACTGAGACAAAAATAAATAAAGATACATCCAAGCTACGACATTACTATAGAGCAAGGGACTATGCCAAATGACTCCACACAGATGTCTTAGGGAAGTCAGAAGGGGTGAAAGGATGTCTGAGTACAGTCTAGAAGGGAAAATAGGAAGGGGAAAATCATTTTCAGTGAGACTGAGGCAGTAGAATGTCCTACCTACAAGACGCATAGAGATAAAGATGGAGCAGGGACTGAGGGAATGAGCAACCAGTGACTGCCTCGACTTGATATTCCCATCCCATGGGGGAGAACCAACCCCTCACACTATTAATGATGCTCTGCTATGCTTGCATACAGGAGTCTAACATAACTGTATCCTGAGAGTCTTCATCCAGCATCAGATGGAAACAGATACAGAGACCCACAGCCAAACATCAGGCAGTGTTGAGGGAGGGAGTCTTGTGGAAAGGTGGGGGATAGAACTAAATGAGCTAGAGTGGTCAAGGACACCACAAGAAAACCAACAGGGCTAACTAACCCGAGCCCAGGGAGACTCACAGAGGCTGAACCACCAACCAAGAGCATGCAGGAGCTGGACCTAGGCTCTATACATATATGGAACAGATATGCAGCTTGGTCTTCATGTGGGTCCCATAACAATTGAAACAGAATCTGCCTCTGCCTCTGTTGCTCTCTGATATTCATTGGATCCCCTTTGTCTAACTGGACTGCCTGGTTGGGCCGCAGCTAGAGAGTATGTGCCTAGTCCTGATGGGACTAAATGTCCCAGGATGGGTGGTACTCAAGAGGGGCTTCCCTTTCTCTGAGGAGAAGGAGGTTAGTTGGTGGAGGGATTTGTAAAGTTGGGACTAGGAGGAAAGGAGGGAGGGGGCTACGATTGAAATATAAAGTGAATAAAAAGTACATTTTTGAAAAATAAAAACAATATGCTAGTGTGGCCAACCAGTGTCTGGGGTCTCTACACAGAAACCCAGAAATTTCCTCTCCCTATTCCCTACTAAATAAAATAAATGGCTTTGCCTCATGTCACAGTTTGCATTTTGAATCTGATTCATGGAGAAAGCATTGGCAGGTAATCTCTATCCATTTCAAGTGTTTAACTTTTCAGGCAGAATACTAATGCAAACATGCAAAAGAGGAGAACCATCAACCTTGGCACCAAGAAATCAATCTTTCAACACAAGGAATAAATGAAACTTTCCAACACCTTCAATACTTTTGTATTCTCTGTCTTTCCCTCATTATTCACTGTTAGTGGCTTCTTGACAGTTGAGATGGATTTGCCCCAAGGAGGGTAAAAAACTAAATTGACAAATTCTGCTATGATACAAAGTTTTTACCCATTGTTTTCTCGCCTTCCCTAATATTTTCACTTTTCCCCCATCCTATCACCAACAAGAAGCATCTTCCATTTTCTTGGGGGCCCACTTTCCAGAAAGTAAGTGTGTGTGTGTGTGTGTGTGTGTGTGTGTGTGTGTGNGAGAGAGAGAGAGAGAGAGAGAGAGAGAGAGAGAGAAAGCTTTTAAATGGTTGAAGCATGGTTGAAATGGTCATTTACCTGTCCTTGCCGCACTCTGTATATTGTTTTTGTAGTAAAATGCTGCCCAGGCTGGAAGGGTTTACACAGTTCCACCCTGGTGAAATAAGTGACTACAGGGGGCTGGTAGCAGTGGATTCCTGGAATTCTCAGTAAATGGTGAACAGTAGGCCCAGGCACAAAGATGAAGCCTTGGAAGGCCACGAAGCTGACAGCAACTTGGACAGAGCACAAACACCAGAGGGAGGCAGTTGATTTTTGAGAGACTACAGGATAGTGGGCTAGGACAGCATTAGTCTTAGTAAAAGAAGATGCATGAACCAGGGGAAGTAGCTGGAATGATTCTAATAGGACTTTGAAGAGATGAAGCTAAGATCCATCATGGCCCAAAAGAACGGCTGGGAAATGAGTACCATCCTCCAACATTCATTCAACCTCCCCCAAGCACCATCTATGTGTAAGCTATGTTACGAAGATCTGGAAGTTCTGAGAAATAGATAGTTTATTTAATTTCTTAGTTTACTGAAGGAATATTAAACTAGATAAGCATGGTTTAGTGACTTACATGAGCAATACTTAAAGCCTACCTACTATCAGAGTCTGGGGCAGTGATTCTCGACCTGTAGGTTGTGACCAACCCTTTCACAGGAGCCAACTCAAGCCATTGGGAAACATATATATTTATATTATGATTCATAACAGTAGAATTACAATTATGAAGAAACAAGGACAATAAATTTATAGTTGGGGATTACTGTAACATGAGGAACTGTATTAAAGGGTCAACATGAGGAAGGTTGAGAGTCACTGGTCTAGGATGATGGCTATAACTAACCTTGAAGAGGAAGGAGAGGAAACATAATTCTCCAGATGCCAATATACTCTCTACCATGAAGTAGCAAGAATATGAGACTGGGTGTGCAGTCTGAACCACTCTAGCTGTGCAACTTGAGTCTACCTGACTTGTGTTATTCTCACTCCAAACTGAGACCCATCCCATGGGCAGGAACCAATCCCTGACACTATTAATGATATTCTGTTATGCTTGTAGACAGGAACCAAGCATAATTGTCCTCTGAGACACACAGCAGCCAATAAGAAGAGATGCAGAGACTCACAGCTAAACATTAGATGTAGCTTGGGGAGTCTTACAGAAGAGTTGGGAGAATTGAGGGACCCAAAGAAGACAAGGAGACTTACAGAGTCAACTATTTTGAACCCTTGGGGGCTTCCAGAAACTGAGTCACCAACCAAAGAGTGAGCTCAGGCTGGACCTAGGCCCCTGCACACATGTGTCAGATGAGCAGCTAGCTCTTCGTGAGGATCCTCCAACAACTGGCATGAGAACTGTCCCCGAGACTGTGACTTGCCTGCCTGTCGATCCTGCTCCCCTAAATGGACTGCCTTGTCTAGCTTCAGTGGGAAAGGATGTGTCTAATCCCACAGCAACTTGATGTGCTGGGTGGGGTGGGGGCTTAGTGGAGAGTGACACCCAGAGGCTCCCCCTCTTCATTTGGGAAGGAGAACATGGAATTGGGGGAGGACATGCATGAGAGGATACCGGGAGGAGAGCGGGTGATATCTGGATGGAAAGTGAATAAATAGATTAATTTAACAAAAGAAAAGGGTGAAAAAAAAAGAAAGGAAGAGACAGCCACTGGTGCTCATATGCTAGAAGTAGAGAGGGCCAAGAATGAAATTGGGACCAGGAATACAGATCCAGCTGTGAGTGTTTATGAGAACTTCAAGTTCGCCATTCTAACTTTCTTAGGAATCATCTGTAGTTGGTCAGAATGCATTATTTTGCCCATTTCCCTCTAATATGATCCATAAGTCCTGTAAGATATGAATGGAGTGTCTTTTAGTGATGAATTATGGACATAATGCCTAAAAGCTCAAAGTCAACATATGCTAATACACCCTGATAAAAAATTTTAAAAGTCACATAGACTAGCGCATATTTTAGATAATTAATCCATCTCTTAAAGGGTTAACCCTAATGTGACTACTGTTAATTAGCAGATTGGACATGGCACTTATACAGTACAACTCTTTCTTATCTTTTGACCAGGAGGTTCCTGAACTGGGGATGGGGGTAAAAGAGAGGTATGAAATGGCAAGGTGACATCAGCATCAGCTAAATATCGCCGAGTTCCTGCTTCACCAGGCACCTTGCTGAATGCTGTTACAGGCATGCGTGCTGCTGTTTAAGTCTCAGTCACACTGGGTACTGACAGCCTGTTTCAGAGACGAAGAAACTTGCCAATTGCCATGTAGTTCATCCTAACAAGCAGAACCAAAATTCAAAACTTCTCATGGAGAACAAAACAAAATAAGACAGAAAAAAAGTCACACTCTTTAGGGTAGCATTCTCATAGTCTCCTGTATGTGGGTGCATCCCCATCTCTCAGTATTCCTTTAAAAAGACTATGAAAATTCTGGCTTTGTCCAACATGGCTGCTGTATCTATCAGATGTTTGGATTACTTTTCCCTTCCAAATCTTATTCCTTACAACTTATAATCTAAAAAGAAGAGGATCAAGTTCAAAACCAGTTCAATCAAAACCATCCCAGAAATAAATGATTGCATTTATTACCATGACCCTGTTAATACTATTGATTTTTTTCCCCTGCTCCATTTCCCCTTTCTTTGCTCTCTTTACAGACTACTAGCAGAAACAGAACTCACCATTAACCCCACAGACAGTGCTAATAGATCACCAAGCTGTCACTCATGCCCTCCTTTGTGTGTGAGCAGAAGAACTTCAGGCCACAGCACAACCTTTTGCCCATCAGTTACCGGAGCCTCCTATTGGAGACAACACACTCATTACAAGAAGCTCCAGAGACTGCTGTCAGCTTTGCAAGCCCTGATTAAAAAGTAACTTTTATTTTGTCATGCTCCCAGTAATGTGTCATGCTCCCAGTAATGTATCACACGTTGGCTAAAGCATGGTTCAATTCTGCCCCAAACCACAGTGCCTACACACTGCATTGGATATTTCCAAGTTCTACTTTCCTATTTAGTGCCTAAGTGACCAGCAATCGCCATCAGAGACACGTCAGTTTCTCCAGGCTTACTAGCTCCTTAAGGAGGTAATCTGAGTTCACATACAAGGCTGAAGAGTAGACTGACAAGTTAGTGGGGAGCTGATGATACAAGTATCTCCCAGCATTGATCTGAAGGAAGAGAGGGGTCAGGGTGTCTGTGGAGTTAGAGGATGCAACTCTAGGATTGAGCTGGTGGATGGAGGGAGCTTCCAGTGGCCACCGGCACACATGGTAACCCAAACACCTCCTTCCCTGAATCTTTGTCCCTTAAAAGTAAAGTAAGTCTCTCCATATACCACTTCTGCCACCAATCTTAGCAACCACACAGTTGATTCCCTTCTTCTCCATTCCAACTTCTTCCCCTGAAATGGAGCTATAGACTTTAATGATCACATTCAAGTCTGGGTCTGAATGCAAGAGAACAGATATTTCAATGCAGTGAAGAAACAAGCCTACTCCAGGTGCCCTCAGCTCCTGGAAGGTGAGCTTTTGTAGCAGAATGAAAAAAACATAAAGAGAAACAACATAAAGATGATGTGTGGAGGAGTCTTCTAGGTTTGGGTAGTTTCAAACTTCAGTCTTAAGGACATTTTTCCTACCCTCTAAATGAGAAGGAAGTAACCAGTATTTTCCCATGCAAACATGATGGGCTTTGTGGGTTGCTTCAACTGGTAAAGGCATCAGGAGTGCCCTTGACACTCAGAGGATGGTACCTATCACATCCCTTCTGCCTGCACATTCATGTGGCATCCATAGAAACTAAGAGCAGGAGCAATGGAAAGCCCACTAGCACTCTCAGGTTCTCTAAAATCCTCGACTTCCATGAGAAATTGGAGCGACCTTCAACCGAGACCCATTCTGGTAAGAAACCAATCACTGTGGTATAGAAGGCATGGTGGGGGTGGGGAGAGGGGCACTGGTGGCCATAATAGCTAAGAACTATAGAGAAAGCCAACAGATAGAGCTAAATCTGGGAACTCAGATCCAGCTACACATGCTTAGAAGAGGGCTCATTCACAACTAGACTATCCCAGATATCAGTCATTGGTTAAAATGCAATCTCACCGGAATTTGCTTCTAATAGCTGCTATGTGCTTTGCATTTCACTGAGAGAACTGGGCCTTTTCCCTCTCATCTTAGAGTCATGTAAGTTTAGAGTTGAACAATGTACTGCAACCACTAAGATCCAGGGAGGCACACTAGAGAAGGTGGGTAACCAGCAGTTAAAAAACATGATACCTGATGGATGCGCCTGGAGCAGCCTTGAGTCGGAAGTTATATTTGGACTGTGAGCAACTGGACACAGGGACTGTGGTGCTTATAGCCACCAAAACCCTTCCAGGTGTCCTGAATCCAGTTACGGAGAGTGAAAGAGCTATAAAATATAGAAAATAATTCACACCACCTAATAAACCATTCAGTGACCCACACTTGAGAGTGAATTCACAACTTTAGGGTACCCAGCATGGCTCAGACTGGTCAGGGAAACCATCAAAGGAAGTTGGGCCCTGAGGAGGGAAGAAATCACTCCCTGTGAGAGGCCAAACCCTGGCTCTCTAGCTCAGCTGCACATAGGCAGAAGTTTTACCCTGCTGAGTCCACCTAAGCATCCCTAGTACTTGGAAAAGTGCCCAGCACACTGGTACTGGGTGGAAATGCATTAAATGAATGTACATAGTAAGCTAACTGAGTTCTGCAACAGACCTCGGAGTAATAAAGATAATAAGAATTGTTAGCTGAAATAGCTTTGGGTCTGGTGGGAAGGACAAAAGAGGAGCAGATGATTATCAACTAATATGTGGTTAAAGCAGCTGTCAGGAAGCTGGGCCCAGGACGTGCATGGCCAGCAGGCCTGGGAACAACCGGCCAGTATGTCATATCATTTATTGAGATTTAGACACTCCTTCCTATTCCAACCTCATGAGTCGAGGCAAAAATGGAGACGAGGTGGGAGAGGCGGGATGGGGGTGGGGGGTGCTAGTGTAGCACTCATCCAATTTGAATCAAATTATCTATAAGCTTGCTGTCGCTACACAGTTCAGAAAACGGCGACACTATAATTTCAGTTAAACACATTATACTGTACAGTACAGTCATTAACACACTGTGACAGAATGCTTATTGACACAGAACTATGTCTCCAATATATAGATACTTGAAATGTAAGATTCAAAACAAATGCATGCAGTATAATTCATTTTAGTAAAAAAAAAATCAACTTTATGCAAAGTAGGAAAAGATGTACTCACAGAAATAATATTTTATTACAATTAATACATATAATAATTTGTAAATAATAAAATTACTAGTTTCCTTTTTCTTCTTTCTTTCTTTCCTTCTTTCTTACCTGTTCTTATCCAAAATGAGCGTACATTATTTTAATGAGAGAAAAGCTATCTTACTCATAGTATTTTTTCTCTCTGCCCCTCAATAGCTAAACTATGAAGTATGTGGAGAGCAAAAACCATTAAAGGCTGTCTGTCCTAGGTAGGTTTGCCTGCAGACTCTGATTCCATGCTATTCCCAGCTCTGGGCCATTTGCAGATTCAGCATTAACCAACCCCTGAATGACCTGGTCCAGGAAGGCTCCACCTTTAGCCCTCATCCGATCTAGACATGACCTCTCACCCTCTCTCCTTGAACACAGACTTGTGCTACTCCAAGCTTGAGTGGCCTCATTATAAAGCAGAAGGTTTTATAATAAGCCCCCCATGTTTATTGTTGTTTATTGATGATCTCAGGAAGGAGTGCTCAGGAACAAATTCCCCAGCATCCTTGGGTAATTTAACAGCACAGACATTACGCCAGGAGGATAATAAGAACGTGCTGGGAGACAATACAACAAAAATGTGTGCGCCAATAAAATGACCAGATGCCCTGTGTTTCTCCCTAGAGTTGTGCAAAGTCCGAACCACCTGAATGGGCGTCATCGAGGGGTTGCTTGCTGACAGGAATGAGGGTCATCTGGAGAGTGGGAGGGTGCCACTGACATCCATAGTCTCAGAAGACCTGTCACTCCATCTCAGACAAGCCCTGGCCACTGAGTGTGCTTGCTCTCCCCTGTTCCATCTCTACCCTCCCTCCCTCCCTCCCCTCTTGGCTCTTCCCCTACCCCCCAACTCTCATTTTTCTGTCTTAACAGGGCGAGTTTGTGATAAGGCCTAGGGTTTGTCAAAACCACTCAGGAAATATAGAAGGAAGCTTGTGAATAGTTTGACAATGAGCGGAGTGTGAGTGGTAACGGACCCAATTTGCTCACTGCTGGATAGGTGGGTAAAGAAACCATGGTGTACTTCCACGAAGGTATATTATTCAGCCTTAGATGAGAAAGCTGGCCATATGTAACATATGGAGGAACCATCGGAATCCATGCTAAGTGAAATGAGCCAGTCATAGAACAAATACCATGTGAGCCCATTTACATGGTGTGTTTTAAACCACCCAATTACAAAACACAGAAGGAAAGTGTCTGCCAGGAGCTGGGGAAAGAAAGAAATGGGACATTCCCAATCAACAAGTACATAGTTTTAGGAATGTAGGATGATTAACTTCTAGAGCTCTGCTTACAACCTGGTATCTACAGTTAGCAATACCACGCCGCACACAGAACAGCTTGTTAATAAGGAAGATCTCACATTCAATGTTCTCACTACCAGTTCTAAAGGAAAATGAACCCAGAGCCAGAGGAAACTGGATGGCAAGATGGGTTGGCATCCATACAGATGAGGATAATGTGGTCTCCCAGGGCTCCACCAACACTGATGATCTCAAACCTTAATGTCCCCAGAGTCTGT
The DNA here is from genome assembly GCF_900095145.1 of Mus pahari. NCBI lineage: Eukaryota > Metazoa > Chordata > Mammalia > Rodentia > Muridae > Mus > Mus pahari. The sequence goes on from NC_034599.1 coordinate 91,303,658, forward strand.
GGGGTAGGCAGCATACAGCAGCCACAGCTAAGCACTGGAAGCAGCTGCTACCCTCTTACAACCCCCACTGCCTTGCACATGTAAGACCTGCTGACCAATGATGATGGCTTTAACCTCAGCTTCCTTGTGATCTGATGAAGCTGGCACTTCCTGAGCAAAGGTGGTCTAAGAATCTGCCATGATGATGTCGGGGCCCTGCTGGGACTGGGAAGTAACACAAGGGGAGCAGGGGAGCGTTTCTGGCTTGATACAAGAGTCTTAATGTTGAAAGAATAGTCATTAATAGAAACAACTAGAAAAACCTACCCACCCAGAATGTTTGGAAGTTCAAAGCACATATCTCAATAAAACATAAGTAAAAGAGAGATTCTGAAACAAATAGGTACCACTAGGGTCTGGTTTTATGAAAATATACACAGTGAAACACACAGAATAGAACAGCATTTAGAGGACAATGCAGAATCTTAACAGGAAAAAAAAGGACAAATATCTCAGTGAGCTCAAATCTCCATCTTCCTTAACTGGGAAAAGAACAGCAAGATGAAGCCAAAGGAGGGGGAGGAGATAAAGTTTAATACACAATTTTTTCATTTTAAAATGTAATTTTGAAAAGAAAAAAAACAACTAATAGAAAGTTCTTAGAAAAGATTAATCAAACTGCTAACCATTTGGTGAGGTTGAAGAGAATGGAGAGACAAAATTATCAAGGAGAATTAATGGAGACATGTTCTAGGTTTGGCTGGAACACTCAGAGATGAGGCCATGGTCCCATCTTCAGAGTCTTGAGAATGCCAGGTATAGACAATCCACAAAGCCATGCAAGCATTAGGAAGCAATCTGGGAGAACACTTCGGGTTAGAGGATCATCATAGAGTAGGCCCTAACTAGGGGAACCAGTGTGGTCAGGCAAGGACCCCATAGATGTTAGGAAGGGAGTCTTTAAGGGTCCAGTGGGCCCAGTGATCGAAAGGAGACTATAGATCACAATGTCCCCAAATTTAGGATAAAGAACCTGAACCTGAATTTCAGGAGGAACTGAAGTGACATCCCATCTTAGCAACTAACTAGCTTCATGACCTTATACAAAGTGTCAATCTCCCTGAGCCCTTATGTAGTGCTTCTCTTAGAAAGTTGTCCTACGTATTAAGAGAGATTGGTATCAGTCATATGCTCCAGTGTAGCACTACTAAATATTGTCATTTTTATGTGTTTACCATTATAGTCCAATCTACTAACTTGGCCAAGAAGATAGAACCAGACTTCTGTGAACAGGCGAAGTATCCCTCAACCCTCCATTCACTCAGGATCATTTCCAAAGCATCTCTATGAGCTAAGACAACTACCATTCCACTAGGCTATCCAAGTGCTTCCCAAAAGGAAGGAGAACCATTGCACATTGTTCAGGTCACTGAACTCCCCTTCCCCTGCTCCCACACACACACTGCATGTGCACACAACACACATACAGACACACGCAGACCTAGACACACACGCACACAAACACACACACACACACACACACACACAGACACACGCACACAAGCGCGCGCACACACACACACACACATACAGACACACGCACACCTAGACACACACACACAAGCACACACACACACACACACACACACACACACACACACACACGGGCTCTTGGTCCTTTCTCCATCACACATAGCAGATAACTCCAAAAGGAACTGTGTCAGACGCTAAAGTGCTGAAAATCCAAGACCAAAAAATATCCCAGAGACAACGATGGGAATTCTTCTCAAATAACCACTTCACCTAAGAAAATCCAAGTGTCAAAGGCTAGGCTGGAAAACAAACAATACAAAATGACTGAATTGGAAGTTAGTTCTAACTTTAACCTCAGTTTTCCTGCCAAGAACCCTGGTGGGAGCATAGCTGATAACCAGGAACAGAAGGGAACAAGCCTGACTGATCAGCCACCAGGTAGAGGCCCAAGAAAATAGGTCGTCCTGAGCAGAAGGTGAAGCCACACTTCCCTCAGCCCAGCAGAAAGAGCCTGCTTCCCACCAGGGCAGAGTAAGTGGATGGAGCTCAGAGCTTTCTAGGAGAGATTGTCAGCCACAAGGATATAAATCACAGAAATGGAAAACAAGAGAGAAAAATAAAACCCTTGGCTTCCTGTGAACTGCCAGCCACTTTCTTTTGGTTGTAAATAACCACAGTTAAACCAGGCACCCTTTGCACTTTTGGGTAGGAACGGGCATGAAACATCTGATGGGAGGATTTTAAATGTTTTCTCCCCCAAATCGACCTCACCATCCAGAGCTTAAGTCTTCTGGCTTAAAGAGAGCCCAGTACACCTGCCTCATATACTTCCTCCTGCTCATTCCCATGGTCCATTTAGGAAAGTCTGTATTGGGGCTCCCCTACATGGTATCCTGAATGAACACTCAATTAGGCCTGCAAGAAAGAGTGGGCAGCCTCTAGTTGTGGACCCAGATACCTGCAGTGACAGTTCTTAATCTCATCACCCTGTAAGCCTCCAACAGTCAGCTGGAGAGTACATGACTGAGCCTAGATTAGAACCTACATTGTAGGTGGGGAGCGAAAGCTTAGGGGGCACACGAAGCATCACACCTGTCTCAAGAAAAACACGAGGGTGGTGAATGTGATGGTGTCTTTAGAACAGGGATAATTCTTGCCTCTCCTTCCACTTTTTTGCCATTGTTCTCTGTAACTTTAAACATTTACCATACTACAGTGCATTCTGGTTGCTAACACTTGGTTCAGCTTGATAACGTTGAGGAACTCGAGACCAAAGGAGTTAAAAATAGAGAAGAGGCAGGGGGTTTCGAGAGTGCTGCCTTCTAACCTAGAGCTACATACACTTTTGTGTACACCCAAGAGGAACTGCAAACTAAGATCAAAGACATCATGACAGTCTGTGGAGACAAGAGTTTCGGCGTAATTTGGAAAGAGCAAAGTAAAAAAATAAATGGAGTCCTCCGGGTAGAGTAAGATAGAAATGGAATTTGAACACCCGTGCCAGCAGCTCGGGCCTTGGTGACAATGTACCTCGGATCATTAGCAACAAGCACAGCAGTAAATATTCCAGGAAGAACGTCAGTCTTCTCCATTCCAAGAGTAATTAGATTAAATACTATTTAACTCCCATTTCAATAAGCCACAATGCCAAACTTATCTTCAAATAAACTGGTGGCTTCAGAGAATTATCAGTGACAGCTCATTAAAACTGGTTTTTGAAGATTTTGATTCATCATAGATCTTAGTATTTTAGGCTAACAAGCAAAGTATAAATATATTAATATAATTTTAAATCCCATTTCTAAATGTAGCCCTTCCTTTCATTTGCATTATTGAACTAAAACGATAGATTTTTATATAAAATCGAATCTGTTTCTATACACGCGGACTAACACATCTACTCTTTAGTTTCTACTGAATATGCCCTATATTGTACAAATTTAATATGGTTAATTTGAATTTTATTTGCATTAGTTTTTTTGTATAGTTAATACACTTTCTTTTTACTTAATCCTAACAATCATACCTTCTGACAGTCACACTTAGTTTAACAGTTTAACATAATTAAGAAACATCAGGCTATGACCAATTAAATTCAACAGTAAGGATTTCTGAGAACGCCCTTCCTTTAGTAGAGAGAATCTATACATACCTCAGGCATGACCAACATTTAAAATAAGATGTCACCTGTAATATATAAACTGTTATCCACTAGTTCACTAATGCAAACACTGCAATTAATTTCTTCTAGAATCTTTCTCTGACAGAGAATGCCTGTGGGGTCAAACGCTAAACATGGCAGTGCAGGGTCAAACTGGAGGGAAATTTACAATGTTCAGAGATTCTGTCCAATTACTATCCAACAAGACTTCAATTACACTTTCTAAACTAGACATAGTTTAGAAACATCCACTTGCTAAACTATTCCCATACACCCTTGACACGTCTTGCCAATATGCTAATCTGACAGATAAATAAAAATAAATCATAGCATTTAATTTATATTCCTTTAAGAGAGAGTGGAATGAATACATTAGCAATCCTTTCTGTTCCTGGATGGACTCCATGTCAATGCCCTTTGCTGATCTACTGGATTGTTTAACTATTTTCTCACTGATTTCTTGGGATAATTTGCATGTCATCTACCTAAGGAGGAACGTTCTCATGTTCTTTTACTTTCTTCTTCACCATCATCATCACCATCATCATCATGAATGATGTCATCTTGACTATTGTTATGTAAATTTCCTGGAGATGCTTTCAAATGCTTCTTAGAGTAAGATCCACCAATCCTCTTTGCTTCTTTTTAGGATTTCATTGATTATTGTAACTGATACTCATCTAGAACTTGTTTTTATTCTAAACATGATGAAAGTGTTAAGACTTCTCTCCTCTTTCCAAACACCCACCTAATTTGGATAATAATTCTTGCTTCTAATTTGAAGTGTCAAGTATATCATGTATTAGATGTGAATTTTCATGGACTTCGGCCTCCTTCTTCATTCTTCTTTTACACTGAACTACTCTTCTAGCCCCGCACCAATACAAAACCTATTTAAGCTCTGTGTACTTACAAAGAGCTTTGCAACTTATTAAGGATGGTTTGTATCCATCCTTTGTCTTGTTTTCACAGATATTCTCAAGGGTTTAATTTTCTGGATCAGAGGTCTGCAAAGTATTCCTCAAGGGGCTGAAGGGAAATATTTTAGACTTTTGTTAAATGTATGGCCTTCATAGTCACCATTCAGCCGAAAGTCAGCTATGGATAGTCAGTAACCAAATGAGTATGTCTGCATACTGATAGACTTTATAGACAGTAAAAGCTATACACAGACTGCTGAGCTTCGAGCCTGACGAATTCTAGTCTAAGTTTTGTGAAACTCCTTTCAGCTGAACAAAAACTATTTGCGATGAATGTTTTCCATGTGAGAGTTACCGGTGCTGCATGTTGGACTGTACTATTTTAGAATGTGTTCTTTCTGCTTACTGGCAATGGTATTAGTTTTTCAACGAGATTTTGAATTTCACTTCTAAAAGTTGCAACATTTCTTGTTGAATTTAGGGTGAAGTATCTTACCTGTTTCTGAGTTTGCTTCCGCTGACATTTGTTCCAGGCTCCCAGAGATTATTGTTCAACATACTAGTTTCACACAGGGCTTAGGGCAAAGTCTACAGCCTTTCTTGGGGGTGGCTGGGTTGGCCTTGGGACCTGTGTGCCCCCTGGCCTTGCTATGCCACACTTGTGTGCACTTCTATGAGAAGAAAGTCTAGATGCTTTCCCAGAAGTCCAAGATCACTATCTATTCACCTTCCTCAAATATGAGCTCTTGGGTCATGGTGGGCAAAGGTAAGGGCTGTGGCTTTGAACTAAACCTGTGAGTAGGTAGCATGGAAAAACTAAGAACAGGATTAGGGAGAGTGAGGCTGGCTCCTGCTCTCTCTCTCTCTCTCTCTCTCTCTCTCTCTCTCTCTCTCTCTCTCTCTCTCTCTCTCTCTCTCTCTCTCTCTCTCTCTCCCTCCCTCCCTCCCTCCCTCCCTCCCTCCCTCAGCAGGAGATTTGTATAGGTATAAGGAGGACTTGCCACTTCTTTGCATGTGAACATTACTGACTGAGGACTGAGATGTCCTTGAAAGCCTAGGTCATCTAATTTTCCTAGCCTAGGTGTCTTCTCATGTCTTCCCCACACAGCCTAGCTCTGCCAACTCACTTGGGATGGTAAGACTGTCTACAACCCTTGCCAGGACTTGGCTGCCCCTGTATCTGTCATGTAGTCCTATTATCATGGGGATGAAGAGCATGAGACAAAGCAAATGAACACATTATGAGGTTCAAATCCACACTGAAGTCCTATCTTGCTAACCTTGTGCTGTGAGGCAAGATTTAAATTTAATTTGGTCTCAGCTTCCTTATAGCAAACAGGAAATATGAATGCCTTCTTATAGGGCTGTGAGATTGAAATAAATGATAGCAGGTGCATAAAGCCACCCAGGATATGGTACTTGTCATTCAGCCAGTGGAATGCTCATGGTCACAACTTACTTAATGTACAACCTACTGTCACTGGAAAGATGTGGCTTCTTATAAGACCTATGGAGGCTGCATGCTGCCTTACCCATCAGCAGGGAGTTATTCCTGTGGGGTTATAGCTCAGAAGTCTAATTGAGGAAAGGTCTATTCTGGGCTGGCCATTCATCTGGAACTGTGATGCCATTCTGTATCCAGGATCCTCAATGTGGTTAAGATAAAGTGGGAGACTTGGTCCATCTGTATGTCCCATGCCATCCAGCAATGTACCAGATTGGTTTGTTGTAAGCTGAATGGAAGATGGTGGCATCAAATTCTAAATGAGAGTAAATCTGGAATCATTCTGAGATCCATAGTTGGATCTTGGACCCAATTTAAACTTGAGGCTTTCTTCAGAAAGAAGAGGACCTTCTCATTCAACCTTTTCAGGCCCTTGGTTTTTCTATTTGCAAATATGGATTTTTAAAAGAGAAATGAAAATGAAGTTATCAAACCCCTAAATGGGAGAAGAAAATTCCTCCCTAGGCCATATGGGAGATGTTCTGTTATAATTAAAGATCACAAAGTGGGTAAGTCATGCACTTGAAGTAGCAAAAATAAAAACCTGGACCAGGCAGCATAATGATAGAACTTCCTGGAGATATGAGGCCAATGCCTTCCCTAGCCTTGAATCATTTTTACACAAGTATCCTCTGGTGCACTTCAAAACAAAGTTTATAAATTCCCCAAAGTCGACTCTGCATAATAATTGTATATAAAGTGTTCTGTGGAAAGATTTGTGGATTGAAGTTTGAGTCTTCCCATTGGTGGTACTACTGGGAAGTTCTAGAATATCTAGGACACAGATCCTTGCTAGAAGGTGTAAGTCACTAGAGGGAAGTCTTGGGGCTCACATTTTTGCCTCAGGCCCTATTATTCCTTTCTCTATGGCCCCTGTCTATCATGAGAGAAGCTGATTTTTCTCAGGCACAGGTCCTCTTCCATGCTGATCTTTCTGATTGACCCTGGCTCAGGAACAACAGAGCCGGTCTGTGGACTAAAATTGTAGGTCAAAATAAATCCTTTCTTTAGTTGTTTATGGTGGGTATTTGTCACAACATCAAGAAGTCTTACTGATAGACCATGGTAATATTTGAGTAAGAGTAGCTTCCCTTGTTCAGAGAAGAAGTTGGCCCTTCTACCAGTTACTGACTTCATACCTGATGATCGTTGCACGAAGAGTTGGTCAGACCTGTAGACACTGGACACCACGTTCAAAATTAAATGCCAGATATCCATAAATCTACTACCAAATTCAAGGCCCTGGCTAACACTCATCCAAGATTCAGAGTGCCGATTCTTTTCAGTGAGATTCAGAGCCGAGCAGAAAAACCTAACATATGACTACAATTTCAAGTCCAGGGCCTCACAGTTTCTCTGAGCCCATCTAGATGGAAGGAATAAGGCAAGAATATGGGCTCAGGGTATGCAGCATAAATGGAGTCTTCAAATATCCCTCCGTATGTCTTGCTCTAGGCCAGGGGCCTCCGAAAATCAGATCATCTTTGCAATGACTCTGATTAGTTTCTTGGTTCTACTTAAAGAGAAAGAGTCCACAGCCCAAAGAGGTAGAGTTGATTGTTTAAGTTATTGAAGTTTGTAAGTGGCAGATCTCAAATTTAAAGCAGTAGCCCAGGGCAAGGAAGGCGGCTCAGTCAGCAAAGTGGCTGCTGTGTAAGCATGAGAACCTGAATTTGGATCTGTGGCACCTTTGTTAGAGCCATATGTGCCATTTTTCCCCACCCCATCTGTTTGAACACCGAAAACTCAAGCAGGAGTGGGAAGTCCTTCAAATCCACTTGCCAGGTGGCTGTGGGTACCTGGGGCCCTAACGCTGAGGATGCAGAGACAGGTGGGTCTGTAGAGCGCATGAGCTCCCTAATCCAGCCAGATCAGTTAGCTCCAAGCTCAGCGAGAGCTTCTATCTCAAAGACTAAAATAGAGTGGGTGAGAAAGGTACTACGCTGTGGTCTATATGCATTAAGTACACACTAACTACACACACACACACAGAGAGAGAGAGAGAGAGAGAGAGAGAGAGAGAGAGAGAGAGAGAGAGAGAGAAACAGAAATGAAGAAACAGAAAAAAGAGACAGACACACAGACAGCGAAACAGACAGAGAGACAGAAAAGAAGGAAGAGAGAGACAGCAGAGGCAGGTACACACACACACACACACACACACACACACACACACACACACACACCAAAGCGAGACAGAGAGACAAAGAGACAGAGACAGACACACAGAGGTACACAGAAAAAAGATACATAGAGAGGCAGAAAGTTGGACAGACACTTGCGTGGGAGAGAGGGGGGAGAGGGAGGGAGGGAGGGAGGGAGGGATAGAGAGAGAGAGAGAGAGAGAGAACACAGGCATGNTTTAGAGTGTTTCTAGAACATCAAGGGAAGCATCACATAGGGAAAGAACAGGATGGTGAACAGTAATCTATAACAGAGTGCGTGTGAGAGAGAGAGAGAGAGAGAGAGAGAGAGAGAGAGAGAGAGAGAGAGAGAGAGAGAGAGAGAGAGAGAGAGAGAGAACACAGGCATGCACAATGGCTACAGGTCCTTTCTCACAAATGTCAGTATCATCCTTTACCTGGCTAGAATATGTCCCAGAAAGACTGGCAGATGCCCAGGACAAATTCTGCCTCCATCAGAATTGAATTTGGTCCCAGTCTTCACCAGGCTCTTTGAAGCAAACACAGAGGGTGTATCTGGATTAACATGTTTTCTATTGCTCTTGGCTGTGGGTTCTAGAATAACAGGGCTATGTTCTGATAGCCAGCCCAAAGCCAAAATAGAGTCAACAGAATTTCATACAAAAACTACGAAGACTGTGCCAAAACAACTCCTGCCAAAATAGTAGCACTCTATGCCAACCAAAGAAACAGTACCTAAATGCACACTGCTATGATTTAATCATTTTCAGTAGGGCAGAAATGCAGTGAGGAGATGTGCTCTCTCAACAACCGCATTAATAGAAGGCAGAAAGGCAAAGACATGGCATCAAAATAATGGAGACCGTCATGTTTCTCTCTGGAAGCTGCCCTACCTTAAACAACCACTCACAGGGGAGCTCTTATGGTCAAAGGGGATGGCATCTGACATCTAGTGTGTAATCGTCACACACACACACACACACACACACACACACACACACACACACATTTATATCCCAACATCACCTCCGTACCATATGTGCTCTGGCAAATCCATCAGCTATTCTAAAACCACCTTTTCTCGAAAGTGAAAACACTGACAATATTCCTACACTGTCATCTTCATCTTCTTCATCCTACCATACAGTTCTAGATGGCCTGGTACTCGCTCTATAGACAAGGCTGGACTCAAACTCAGAGATCAGCCTGCCTTTGTGTTCTGAGTGCTGGGATGAAAGGTGTGGCTGGGATGAAAGGTGTGTGCCATTATGCCCAGCATGTTCCTAGGCTTTCTTCCAAAGTGAATGAGATCACTTATAGAGCAGGCTCAGCTCACCTGAGCACTCCTTCCACGGAGCTGACACAGCCCTAGCAATGCGAACCTATAGAGGTGAAGGTACCATGGGAGCAGAGAAAAGTGTGTGTTGTCCCATCACTAGAACTGAGTAAGTAAGAATGTTATAGCTTAGGAAATTATAGCAATAACTGTTATTTCTAAACATTGAACATTCTATATAGCCAACATCAAAAGCTATTCAGCCCTGACCATGTGCAACTTTGTAGAGTTTAGCACATATGACATCAGCATGCCTCTCAGCTTGGCAAAGAGGAACCTGAGGCTAGCGGCATCTCTGAGAGTTAGACTCCTTCCTTGTTATACGACACTACTGTGTGTTATCCCCTATAGAGAGAGTCACAAAGACTGAGAGAGTCTGAGGTCAATCCAACACCCCTTCATGAAAAGGGTCTTGGAAAGATCAGGAATTTAAGGTCCATACCTAAACATAGTAAAAGCAATATGTAGCAAACCAGTAGCCAACATCAAACTAAATGGAGAGAAACTTGAAGCAATCCCACTAAAATCAGGGACTAGACAAGGCTGTCCACTTTCTCCCTACTTGTTCAATATAGTACTTGAAGGCCCCTAAGCAAACAACAACAACAACAAAACCCTGCATAGTATTGGTACATTGACAGGCAGATAGATCAATGGAATAGAATTGAAGATCCAGAAATGAACCCACACACACCTATGATCACTTGACCTTTGACAAAGGAGCTAAAGCCATCCATTGGAAAAAAAAGACAGCATTTTCAATAAATGGTGCTGGGTCAACTGGTGGTTAGCATGTAGAAGAATGCAAATCAATCCATTCTTATCTCCTTATACAAAGTTCAAGTCTAAGTGGATCAAAGACCTCCATATAAAACCAGACACACTGAAACTAATAGAAAAGAAAGTGGGGAAGAGCCTTGAGCACATCGGCACAGGGGAAATTTCCCTTAACAGAACATCAATAGCTTATGCTCTGAGATCAAGAATTGACAAATGGGACCTTATAAAATTGAAAAGCTTCTGTAAAGCAAAGGACACTGTCAATAGGACAAAATAGCAACCAACAGATTGGGAAAAGATCTTTACCAACCCTACATCGAATAGAGGGCTAATATCCACTATATACAAATAACTCAAGAAGTTAGACTCCAGAGAAACAAATAACCCTATTTAAAAATGGGGTACAGAGTGACCAAACCCCAAACCCCTGGACATGAAGATGAAGGTAACACAAGCCCAGACACAAAGGGGTCAGAATAGTAACCACAGAAAAGGAAGAACAGTATGGCCAGTCTGCCTCCCCACCACCACTCCTTACTCCTTCTAAAGATCTGGGGTAAGGAGCCTTCCACACGGCTGAAGCATTAGAAGACCTGAAAGGCACTGTGCTCATGGATGGTCTAAGCTGCATGTTTCCTGTTAGGCACCTCAATACAGGCCCCAAGGTAGCAAAGCTGACAAATGGCTCAAGTGTCCTAAAAGACCCCAGCCCCTCCTACTTGTGCCACTTCCTCTCCAAAGAAAGCATCCCTGCAAACAAGGGTTGGTACGCTTCATCCCCATCCTCTTCCCTTCCAGACAGGTAGCAGTTACATCATGATGTTGTCACAAAGCTCCCTGATCTCTTTCACAAGGTCATTTGCTTCTGGGATCTCTCTTTCCTTTCTTTCATTAAAGATTTAGTCAGTCAGTCAGTCAGTCAGTCAGTCAGTCAGTCAGTCAGTCAGTCAGTCAGTCAGTTCATGTATATGGGTACACCATCGCTGTCTTCAGACACACCGGAAGAGGGCATCAGATCCCATTACAGATGG